>NC_056744.1:491838977-491873977 GCF_019279795.1 Protopterus annectens
ACAGAAGGCACCCCAGCTGAGAATCGAACCAGAGAACCTCTTGCTGTGAGGCAACAATGTTAACCACTGCACCACTGTGCCACCTGACATCTCTACATATAGGTCCTATAGGGCTGCCACCTTTCCAAATGGCCAAAGTGGGACCTGCTCCGTAGAAATGTCAGACGTACCAGGTCAGAACATATCTACAGCCATGCATAGTACAGAACTATACATATTAGCACAAATAAAAGTTTAGTCTAGCAGCAGTCCAATTGCTTATGCTACTTCACATAACATATAGAAGTGTCATATATACAATAACTGTTACATGCAACTATTAGAGAAACGTGGAATATAATATTGTCCTGTAATCAGGATTTTTGCTATGTCTAGATTATTTTCACATGACGCATGCGCCTAAGGAAGGACTGTCCCACGCAAAGTGGGACAGGTGTTAATCCTAAAGTCTCACCTTGGCCAATTTAAAAGGTGGCAAACCTACTACAGGTATGCGGTAGCATGACCCGGCAGACGGATGTGGGTCCCAAAACACATTTACTTGTTTGCATTGCAGAGTATCAGTTCCCATGTATCAGCCAGATGGGAGCAGATTGTATGAGGAACATGCATATAATATGATTCACTCACTGGACAGGCCGCCAATTCCGTACAGTCGAACGCCATGCCGTTGCCTAATGGTTAGCTATATCCGATACTGTAGTCATGTAGTCTGATGTAATAGGCATCACAAGGGATCACGCCCACTCAATGTGAGTGACACATGCAAGCACCAATGTTGGTGCATGTGCAAGTTAGGGAGTGAGCGGGTGTAAGCGTGTTTGGCTACCAGTAAGCGAGTATTGCACTGGTAAAGAAATGTGGAGTCTAAACAAGTGTAAGAAGCTATAGCAAGAGGTCAGCAGTACTTAACACCACACAAACCCACACACAACCACTCCCAACTGCTTCAATGTGCCTTAATCCCTCTGTATCCAATGGGCTTGTTCTGGCCGCAAACAAATAACCATCCTTTGCAAGTGTTGGTAGCAACACCCTGCACACACAGCTAATGTGAATTACCAATACACCATGGCAAATATGCAAACAATAGACAGTACCACACACATACCATACAGCACAGTCATCCAACAGTATAGTAATGTACCGGCAGATATGTCCAGACCACTGGTGTTTTCAGACCTGGCCGTCTTGTGTTTACGTGTGTGAGCATGCCCAGTATAACCATTCCGCATGTTGTCGACTGACATTGCCGTCATATCTTCATGTGGTTGAGCATGCCCAGTATGGTCAACTGTATCGCATGTGTTACATGTCCAGGTAGTCAGTACTGTGGTGCCGACCTCTGCGTTGTACACTGACAGGTGGCATGCAGTGTCTGCAAGGTATCCATCGGTCATGTGACAATGACTGTTGCTACATTTCTACACAGCATGGGGGGACATCTGACTGTATCCACATTCCTACACAGCACCGGGGGGGGTGCACCTGATTATTAAATGTGTACGTTGAAAGGGGGATACAGCTGACACTTATACTCTTTTGCTACTACTGTACTGGTATGGTCAGGTACTCCATTTCAGTGTGTAGACCCACCTATTGTGCTGGCTAGAGGCATACCAGTGTACTCCAGATCTTAGCTTTAATTACTAACATATTAGGTTCAGACTTCTTAGCCTTCACAACCTACATCCAACTGCCTGGCCTGCTGTAGTCTGTCTGTGTGGGTCTGTGGGGGGGGGGTTCATCCATTGGGCATATTCAGAGGACATAGTACAGCATTTATCTGTGTTGGTCTACACCTACCCAGCTGGTTGAGACTTGTGTGGGCTGTGGGGACATACATGATGCTCAGCCCATTACCCGTAGTGGGTTATGACACCCTGTGTACTACTGGCTACTATGGTGACCCCGGTATGTGCTACAGATGTCATGGTGCCACTATGAATGTCTACTGTCCACTGCCTTAACATTCGTCCACCAAATTCCCTTGCATGCTCACATCCATACCATAGCTATAGGTAACAACACATTCTAATACAACTGCCAATTGGTAGGTTGATTGACTTACCTTGAGGGTGTTCCAGACCTGAGGATGGTGCTGGAGGGATGCTTATGTTGGATGCACACAGTGCACTTCCTATACATGGCTGAGCTCAGGTAGTGTCATGTTTGGCATACCTTTACTGTCTGTGCGAGTCAGAGAGGGTGACATTCCCTGGGTACCTACTGTGTCAGTGCATATGCTATGCATTGCCTCTTTACCATTGCTAGGCCATACTGGGCATGCCTCCTTCCGCCTACTGGGTCCAGCTCAGGTTGTTCCTCCTCTGAGTCACTCTGTGCCTGTACAGGCCTTGGCATTGGTGGGGGCCTGTGTGGCTCTGCCCCATGCTGTTCCTGCTGCAGCTGTTTCCGCAGGATCATATTGTGTAGCATAGCACATACCATAACAATTTGGGTGCATGTAGCTGGTGAATACTGCAAGGCTCCACCGGATGTGTCCAGACACTGGAACCATGACCTGAGTATCCCAAACACACACTCTATTATATGTCTTGCCTGTGTGTGTGCCTCATTATGGCATAGTTGTTCAGGTGTATGTGCATTTCTGATGGGTGTCATCAGCCACGGCTCCAGTGGGTACCCAGCATCCCCCACTAGGTGACCGTAGGGGATGTCCATATTGGCAAAGCTGTGGTACAGCTGTGTCAGATGCCATATATTGGAATTGTCATAGCTTCCAGGGCAGCCAGCACACACATTTAGTATAATACCATGGGCATCGCATACGACCTGGCAGTTGATGGAGGGGACGCCCCTGTGGTTAATGTAGATCCTACCCTGCTCACTGGGTGGTGCTTTGATGCATATGTGCATGTAGGCTTTAGCACCCACTACCTTAGGGTAGTCTGCCATTTGGTGTAAGAGATGCATATTGCTGGTTAACACCTCACGTGTGTTGAGGAAATGTACGTGCTCACTGGCATGTGGTGACATGGCATCCAGGAACTGGTGGAATACTCTGGATGCAGATTCCTGTGAGATCCCCATGATATCCCCAGTTGTGCTTTGGGAGGTACCTGTGGCTAGTATACCTAGGCCTACACATACCTTGGTATCCACTGGGATGGGTTTCCCTCAGCCTGTTCAATGTGTTAGGTGTGGCCAGCACAGCTCAACAATCTGCTGTAGGAGGTGTCTGTCCAACCCATAGCGCTCCAATATCTCCAGCTCATGTAGCTCCTGGTAGGTTACCCTGAGTCTGTACAGTTTTCTCTGTCTCCTCACTGAGGGTTGTTCGGCAGCATTCACATCCTCACCACCCTCAGCCTCCTGCACATGTTGGTCTATGTTGCCTGCTGCAGCCCTTCTCATTTCATTGGATTGTTTTGTAAAATTTCCCCGCATGTATACACCGGTGGTGTAGAGTGTGGAAAAACCCGAGGGTATTGTGCTTGCTCACTTTATTGTAGTTATCTGGACCGGACTGGGCCTGTAATCTGCTGATTGTGATAAATATCACCTGTTTACCCAGCTTGTTCACCTTGACTACTCTCCTACTGCTGTTGTCCCTCCCAATTTTACTAGACAGGTATAGACACACCCCTAGCTTAGGCATGCTAAGCCATGAGCAATCCCAAGACACAGGGCTCTTATGTACTTACAGTATGCCTGACACCCCCCCCCCATGTTTTCACCTATATTCAAGTCCTGCACCTGGCTATCTATACACATAAACTCTTGGGATCTGCATCACACCCTGGGGATAAACGGAATTCACTAATTTCCACCTCGTTTGCATAGTATTGTCTTCTAATGCATAGCTACATGACCCATACTGAGCCTCCCCAAAAATAGCCACTGCTTACTGTCGTGCAGATCCGCACACAACTGGTTAAAAGTGCCTTACTGTCACTGTACTTAATGTCCCTTGTTCTTCCCTGCAACCGGTCTCTGCATGGCTTGAACCCACAATCCTGCACACCACAGACAATGTGCTTTACCACTAAGCCATGGCAGATATAAATGCATCTGAGGTTATCACGTACAGATCATCCAGCACAGGCATTCAACAGTATAGGATATGTATTCCATCATGTAGATTTATGTGTGCTAATGTCTATATATATATATATATATATATATATATATATATATATATATATATATATATATATATACACACATATATATATATACACACACACACACACACACACACACACACACACACACACACACACACACACATATATACATATACACACACATACGTAGATATAGAATATATATCTCAACAGTGGGCCACGTGACACCAAAGCATTAGACAAGAATGAAAAGGAAACCACATGCGCCTCCTGCATTATGTACTGATGTTAATATCAAGGCAAGTGTGTTTCTGTGCATCACACAGGTTCAGACTGTATTAAGGGTAAGAATAGGGCTGCTGATATTACTCACCAGACTTATTGCTGAATGTATGTGTATGTCTTGCCATCCCAGTCTCTTGGCCGATTGTGACATTTATGGCCATTATATAGGAAAACAACAAAACATGTTCTTCAACACATCCTGGAGCTAGCCACTCACAGACACCAACAAATAGAATATGTCTGCCAAACACACACACCTGTCATACCTTGAAATAAAACACCTACCTGTCTATTCTATCACACTACAGCAATACACAGTTATAGAATGTGCTACTGAGATTACTGGAACATAAAACTCCCAGAGGTGTACTTCTAGGTTCGTGACATAATCAGCAATGGAAAAGTCAGCGATATGGATTGTATGGAGTGTGAGCAGTCTAAAAGCATATTTCTGTCCACAGGCAGACGGAGATATACACACAGTTGACATGGCTAGGATTAGAACACAGACCTCACTACCTTATCACACTACAGCATTATGTAATTACAGAACATGCTACCGAGATTACTGGGACATAGCATGCCCAGAGGTGTACTTCTAGGTGGGGGACAATATCAGCAATGGAAAAGTTGGGGATAGGGATTGTATGGAGTGTGAGTAGTCTAAAAGCATTACTCTGTCCCCAAGCAGACAGAGATACACACACAGTTGGCATGGCTAGGATTAGAACACAGACCTAGCTACCTTATCACACTACAGCATTACACAGTTACAGAATGCACTATCGAGATTACTGGGGCATAGCACTCCCAGAGGTGTACTTCTAGGTGGGTGACAACATCAGCAATGGGAAAGTCAGTGATAGGGATTGTATGGAGTGTGAGCAGTCTAAAAGCATTATTCTGTCCCAAGGCAGACGGGACACACACACACACACAGTTGGCATGGCTGGGATTAGAATACAGACCTAACTACCTTATCACACTACAGCATTACACAGTTACAAAATGCACTACCGAGATTTCTGGGACACAGTACTCCCAGAGGTGTACTTCTAGGTGGGTGACATCATCAGCAATGGAAAAGTCAGCGATAGGGATTGTATGGAGTGTGAGCAGTCTAAAAGCATATTTCTGTCCCCAGGCAGACGGAGACAAACGCACGCCAGTGGTGTGATCAGCACAACTGCTTATCTATGGACCACTATTACAATGCTACATAGATACGAGCCACGCCACAGACACTACACCTTTCAAAACTGTCAATATGACCTTCTAGGAATGCGGACATCAACATGGATGCCGGCAGTTACAATGTACATACCTGTGAACCAGTGTGTTCAATCTAGGAATCCATCCTGAAGTGGGGTATAGCCATCTGTTGACTGGATGACTACTATCGCTATACAGGGTTACAATGGCCATGCCCATACACATAGAGGCACATAACTGACACCAGGTATCACTGGGCATGCTCACACACTTAGTAGCACACGGCCGTTTGTAATGCAGTATGTGTCCATCTACACAATGTTATACTGGGCATGCTCACACAGTAGCACAGGGCTGTTTTGTATGCACTCTGATTCTAAACATGGAAGGGCACAGTGGCCATGCTATTACAGTTCGATGTGAACAACACATTGTAATGGACTCCAGTGTTGATACTTGTCATTGTTAGCAGGAATGCTGCACTACGTATATCTGACACCGGTCTTCTACACAATGTCTGCTGCTGTCCGTCACCTTAGATGTACCAATCTAAACCTGGCACACTAATACCACCCATGGTGATGTCCTGCCAGCAGTGGCTACTTTGTCCATATAGTGCCATTCATAGACAAATGTCCTGAGACCAGGTTAACACCCTGACACCTAGAAGACAACTGCATTGTATGTGTATGCTAAACAGTGCTAGATGTGTAGCAGTCGTAATCACAGCTGCCCAATGTAGATCCAACAATGGCAAATACTGCCATCTGTGCAGTGAGGAAAACCTGGCTGAAAGCTCAGTTGTGCACAATAGCACTACCACTGTTTACATCAGATACAGACATGTGGGCCATAACACCGGTACGGACTGCTCCAGGTGGTGGTGTCCCCATGTACATGAAGGCCACTCACATGTACTGACCAGTACACCCTCAAAAGTCATCACAGATGTGTCAGGTGCAGATCACAGTGTCAAAAGTGGCATTCTAGGATGTAGCCCTCAGACATCACCATGTCCTTGGACCAGCAACACACATCCATACATGTGGTAGAACATATATTAGTACAACACCATGTGACCCATGACCAGTGGACTCTACCTAGCTCTACATCAACTGTGCAGACTATCCATGTACTGACACAGTTGCATCATGTATTATGCAATGCAATGATACCACTGTTCATAACCAGGTTGGCTGTACACATGACAGGGGCCCTGGGTCATATACAGCAGTAACAGATGACTGTTGCTGTACACCAGTAAACACCCTCATGTTTGGATATGACATACATGTACCTGCCGTGGATATGTACATGCCACACACACACACACACAACACATATGTACATAGCATAGCTGTTGCTCTCCTTTGTGCAGACAGGTGGCTACAGCAATTACACACATGTACATGGAAGGTAGGTCCATGGCTATTGAATGGTAACATTACATAAGATGTGATATCAATGTTGACAGAGTTACCATTCCCTCTGTACTGGTTTCCCATGACAACTATCATATCATACAAACAACCACAAAAACAGAGACTCGACTGAATAAACACAACACATCTCCAAAAAAAAATTCAGTCTTGAGGCGAAACCGCAACCACTAGAATTTTATTAAAATTAATGCCAGTAATGACCATTGAAAACATTTCCATCGGAGAAAAATCCCTGACTTCATCAGATACACAGATAAAAACTCAAAGACTGTTTAAATACTTGTCACAAGGTACATTGATTGAATGAACTTGTAGACAATTAGTATTTAAAGCACCAGTTTTTGATAAAAACATTTGTATTGTTTACTCCATTGACTGCGGTCCATTCCTAAACAATATACAATGTATCTTATAAAAATACATAATGTATAACGTAATATTTTAAACATAAAAAGTATATATATGATACTTAACTAAAAAAATTATATATTTCTTATACACAAAATACCATAAATATAACATTGTGATTTATATACACTTCACAGTTTTGCTGCTCTTAGCTTGAGCAGTGGCACAATAGATTCTTTTGGCTTCCAATATGATTTACCAATAAGCCTCCCGATACTCTAATTTTGTTTCCCAAGGGCCACCCCTAGCTTCCCTGGGCAAAATTTCCAAAACAAAAAACACAAACTTAGCACGATTGCACGCCAAAGTATGCCTATACAGAGCATTTTTGGAATTTTGTTTTTGAGTTTTGTACAAGTGTTCATATATTCTACGTCTCAAATGCCTTTCTGTTTTCCCAACGTAGAACCCATCACACATCTGACACATAGCAATATATATTAGCCCCTGTGTATTGCAATTAGAATAAGAGGAGGGTGTTATCCACCTGTTTCTAGCTGAAATAAATACTTTGTCAGTATGGGAAATATTCTTGCATTGTGTACAGGCCCCACATTTGTATGTGCCTCTACGTTGATTAGAAAATACATTAAAACACCCTCCCTGTTCTAATAAAGGGGTGACCCTTGGGAAACAAAATTAGCATCGGGAGGCTTATAGCAAATCATATTGGAAGCCAACAGAACACTAGGTTTAAATGACAATATATCTATTGTGCCACTGCTCAAGCTAAGAGAAGCAAAACTTTGAAGTGTATATAAATTACAATGTTATATTTATAGTATTTTGTGTATAAGAAATATATAATTGTTTTAGTTAAGTATCATATATATACATTATATATATATATATATATATATATATATATATATATATATATATATATATACATTGTATATTGTTTAGGAATGGACCGCAGTCAATGGAGTAAACAATACAAATATTTTTATCAGAAACTTGTGCTTTAAATACTAATTGTCTATTAGTTCATTCAATCAATGTACCTTGTGACTAGTATTTAAACAGTCTTTGAGTTTTATCTGTGTATCTGATGAAGTCAGGGATTTTTCTCAGATGAAAACATTTTAAATGGTCATTACGGGCATTAATTTTAATAAAATTCTAGTGGTTGCGGTTTCACCTGAAGACTGAATTTCTTTTTGGAGAATTATCATATCATACAACAGTCCATGTGTCATGTATGTCATCACACATGTCCACCAGTTGCAATGCCTACAAACATGGCTAAATGACAGGAATGTAGAACCTACACACATGTTCATGTAGTGGTGTGTGTTCAGCTACCATGTGTGTGCAGTAGATGATGTTTGCAGATGACGTGTGTCTTACTACAACATGCAGTTGCAATGCAGCCCTATCATTGCCAACTGTATATGGTGATATACTGACAGTACAATAAGATATACATTAGGTATGGACGGATGTGTGGACATAACTAAGTGGTGGGTCATCTTTGCAGATGGATGGTTGCTGAAGACAGCTCACAGGTGTGTCACAAGCCATCCTACAATAACATGTGCAAACACTAAGCTATGTTTCTGTTAATTGAAGGGGAACACATACAACCTACACAGCGGTGAGGGTGCCACTGACTGTAAATCACTTGACACCTGTAACACTTAAGACCTCCCGTGTTCATATATCAGCACAATTGCCAAAGGTAGCGTTGGTACACAATGTAATGCGGGCAATACTGCTGCATGTCTGTCGTATGTATCATAAGATAGCAGGTGTTTGATTCACAGTACTGCCATGTATGTTTGCTTGTGTGTCCATATATGCCACGTATGGTGAGGAATACATCCCAATTGTTACTCATACTCCTGTACACTGTTGTAGAGAGATGTACATACCGCAGTGTAGAAAGCAATACATAGGCAGGGGTGGGGTGTGTATCACACACATATGTGAGCTATCTGTATGTGCATGACATAGGTGCATTCAATTGTGGACTCCACAGTGTGTGTGTATGTATGTATGTATGGCTGTCTGGTCCATGGAGTGAGGATGTATGTTACCATAGTGAACAGATAGGACCCCTAACCCCTCCAGGTGATGCAATCTACTACCCTGTTGATGCCATCGATCTTAGGCATTACTGACTACCTGTACATGTGTATTCTCTGTGTCACGTCATGTGGGTGCACAGTACTGTAATGGTGATTACAACATAGGCTTGGGTCCTCACTCAACACTATCAAGTGTGTGTGTGTGTGTTACAGTTTCATTGACCCCGTGAGTGTGGGCGTGTTACTGTGTGTCTGAATACATGTGTGTGAATACCTGTGTGTGTGTGTGTGTGTGTGTGTGTGTGTGTGTGTGTGTGTGTGTGTGTGTGTGTGTGTGTGTGTGTGTGTAGTTGTGTGTTCTCATCCTGTAATGTGAATGTGTATTACTGCTACATAGTGAGGCCTCAAGCTATCAACTGGCCTCTATCCTTGTCATCAGCTAGACCGCTATGTGAACTCCCCACCCCATGTAACTGTACCTGTGATGTCACCCGGTATGGATGTCACGGCTCTAGCCACTGTAGCTTAGTACACAGCTCTCATACTCCTGGATCAGTAGATGTGTAGACATCTTTAGAATGTCAGTCTTTCTAACAGTGAGGTTGAAGCTATGAATAGCATGCTGGTATTGTCAAACATACCTGTGAGTAGTCCACATTTACACATGGGAAACTGCAAACACTAGGACTCAACGGCACATGCAATTAGACCTGAAGGAGGGAAGCAGGACATCATGCTGTTACTGTTGTTACCAGGACACATACTGTGAACAGAAAACAATGCATTCTAAATCTGTACTACATGGTATGTCTGCTGCATGTCAACAGTACACAACAATTGTAATCTACACTTATCTCCCTATTCTGTTTACCCGGTGCATCAGACCATATGAGCATGTCCATGCACGAATGGTGTGGATGACAGGGATGCGGCACAGGCATCATCATATGCACAGGGTGATAATGTTTGCCAGGGGCCTAGGCTGCACCAGTAGATGACATCATGTGTGTGAGTTAGGGCCTGTGATTGAATTGGCCATGTGTGATTGTTATGCATGTGAGTGTTGCGGTGCCCTACAGATGTTTCTGGTGTGTGCGTGTATGTGTGCAAACAGTTCTGACATGTGTCTGGCCTACACAGGGGTATTATTGACAGCTCCAGACTGTACAGACCAGGTTTTACAGCTCACAGTGTCCAGCCACGGCCACGTGACCTGTGCCTGCCAGGGGTTGCACGGGCACTACTAGGCAGAGGTGCAGATTTGGTACTGTCCAATGACACATGTCCACTGGAACCGTGTCCCCATTGGGACCATCCAGGGCCACGTGTATGTGGCCTGCTGTGTCCTGGTGTGGACAGCGCAGCACCAGCTGCACTGCTGCTGCTACCACCACTATGGGATCAGGCATGTGAGGTAGCTCATTCATGTAGACCTGCACCAGGTGACATAGCTGGCCTACGTCCATGTGCCCTATGCCTCACTCCTACCAGATGTTCCAGCACAGACAGCTCATTATCATGGATTGTCATGTCATGGTCAAGGATTCCAACCATGTCACCCAATCGTCTGTCCAAAACCTCAGCAATCTGCTGTAGAGCATTTGCCAATGCCTGGATGTTGTAATTTAAAGAATGGATAGCAGCCCTCTGAAGCCTCTGCCCTTCTCTGTTCTGCCATTCAGCACGTGCTTGTGCCACCATTACAGCCTGAAACATGCATCTGGTGACACCAGCTGCTGCGCTCTGTCCTGCAGGGGCATGTCGGCCAGAGGTCCTCCTATGAGCAGCACTGGCCACATGCCTGTGTGGCCCATCTCCAGTCATTTGCCTTACACCATGGTGTGAATACGCACCTTCTGTAGCCACCACACTTTCCTGTTCCAAGCTACCACACGCCAACTGTCCTTCCTCTATGGTCACTTGTGATGGGGTATGTGGTGGCATGAAATCTGTGTGCAGGTATGAGGGGGATATAAGTGGAATGGCAACCAATGGCACAGATTCAGCCCCTAACAACCCTGCCTGTGCCTCAAGCATAAGTTCATCATCACTGCTAGAGTCTGTGGGGACTCTAACATCAGATGGACCACAGGAGGGTAACGCATCTACATCACCTGTGAAGGCAAACAAAAACTCTACATCACAATACAGACATGCACACACACAGACACCCACACAGACACACACACACACACAGACACACACAGACACACACACAGACACACACACACAAACACACACACAGACACACACCATGCATGTGATTTGACAGAAGGCATGCAACATGCATGTGATACAGCAGATGGCATGCAGCTCAGACAATAATAGTGGTAGTTATCATACATCCCTACATTGCACACAACAGCATGCATGTGTCATAGCAGAAGCCATGCATTTCCCACAATCATAGCAGTAAGCATGCATCCCTGAGTTACACCATGTGGACCAGCACAGGTTAACAGTACACATGGCTGATGTGTGACATATGACCTTGACATTAACATGTAGTATGACATGTAATCTGCTGATGTGTGCATTGACATGCATACATGTTTAACACAATGGTGTCCTGTCACATATACAGTGGGGTAATGGTGTCACATTGCAGTGTTGTCTGTCTGCCCTATAGATAAAATGCACATTTAGCAGATGTGCATGACTATTTAAGGGTATTATGAGGCATCTATATTGCTATACAGTGTGAAGTACAGACACAGTGCCATTGCATGGAAACATGAGGCGTCTCTATTGCTATACAGTGTGAATTACAGACACAGTGCATAGCCATGACTGTGTGCATACACAATACATATATACTGTGGATTGTGACCCATGTCGCTGAGGTGTATACACACTAAACTATGATGTGGAATGTATGACACAGGTCACTGAAGGCCATAAGGATGACACCCATGCACATCTGCAAACATATTTTAACTGCCTGGCAACCATTTTCACACATGGTAAACTTGTCAATACACCATGTCCCACATGACATTTGTGTAACACACACATGAGGTGCACGGCTGACAGTGATGTCCAACAGCAGCAAGGCAAATCTACTGTATCTGTGGCCTGATGTGGTTGTCTGTGTATGTATATGGATGCTGTACAGGTGACTATTGTCATGCTGTGACACAGTCATGATGTTCAACACATCTTATGTGGTCAAATGATGTTATGACTCCACAAGCTGTGCACAGGCCTGTAGGATGTCCAGTGTTCCACATCTGCAATATAACCATTCAACAAAGGATATAGTTGATCCATGCATAGCCAATGTACAACAGGGCATACACACAAACACATCACATCTACTGTGTGTTGCTACATGTCTCTGGCCATCCTCCATGGCCATGTGTGAACATATTTTGGTCAAATGGTTGTGATGGCCGTCTATCTCACATGTCTGTGTTGTCCCATATGACATACACTCATAGATGTCATATACTCCACTGTCCACAGGGTTATGCAGACAACGGGTTGTATGTTTGGTATGTGGGGTATGTTTTATGGGATAGTGAGATAATGCTGCAGCTGGCTCACTACATGTCATGGACATGTCAGATGGCACATCATAATGTGTGCACTCATAGCAGGGGCATAATCCACAGTGATGAATCCTGTGGGCTTCCCATACTCCAGCTCACTGTGTAGTACTGTTTGTGTAGCCCACATGTGTAGTTCTGATGTGTAGTACATGTTAATACATTGGACAACACCTCCACCGCCGTATGCACAGCTGTCCACACATCTAGCAATGACAGTTTCTGAGGTTTCATGTCGGTGTTTGACTTAGTTTGTAAGTATTGCACATGGGTAGCCAGTGTGATGGATTGCAGATGCAACCTGTATATTGTGACTGGACCATACATTATGTGTACATTTGTTAACTGGCCACAAAGTGAATAGATCTGTGCACTAACATGCCTGATACTTATAACTGTCTCACCTGCAATGGCCTGCTGTCTTAGCGGAATGCCAGAGGTACCTATATAGGGGTGACACAGCAGTATGATCATTATCCATGCCTGTATGACAGCTACAGGGTGCAATGTGCATGTTAACACATTTGTCAGTACAATAGGATATACTATGGAGTATGCACATGTGTGCATACACAGAGCAGCATACTATAGTATGTGGCATGTGTGTATACATGCCTTGCATATGATGTTACATTACATATTGTACAGTGACATATACAGCTGTATGGGATATAATAGTTATATGTGCAGTAGTGACTTACCAGGCAACTCCAGGCTCGGTAGTTGAGAAACACCAACCTCCATAATGTCAGCTATGGCTTGTGGATGCTGTTCTGACGGTGTCCCCAGGTTGGTCAGTAGCTCCTCGGTACATGTGAGTGGGGGCTAGGTTGTTGGCCCACCACCTTTTGCACCTTGTTCCCTGGTGATTGCATTCACACTCTGTTTTGCACGTCTTATCAGGTCCATGCAGTGTCTGCACACCTGCTGGTATGTGTGGTTATGGCCACCCACATCATTAACCCTCCTGTGAAGTTCCTGCCACAGGTCATCCCGCTGCTGTGCATCCTGTGGCACATGGCTAAACAGGACATCATAGTTGTCTTGGAGGTAAGGTATAAGGGCCTCATCCTCCAAATGAGTATAGACTGGGAACCTTGCTCGCAGCATATCTGGAAGACATAATGATGGAAACAGGTCACAGTATCTCAGAGAGGCACAGAGATACAGCTGCACATACATGTGTATCACATTTATTACATATAAATAGTTGTCTTTGCAAATCTTCATGACACTGACACCACTGACATGTTTGTGTCACACACATGTGACACCAAATGGGGACTGGATATTATCACTATATATGAGTATCACCTGATTACATTGCTCATACTCCATGTGGATGCTGTCTTGATGTGGGCATGTCTGTTTGCCTGTACTGGTGTTCTTACCTATCAGCACATGCCTGGATGTGTCCACATTAATGCTGTTGACCTTGATGCTGTGTATATGTCACATATAAACACATACACTGCCTTAGCGGACATGACCTGTGACAATGCAGACATGCACATGGAAGCCTTTACATGCATGCATTTTGCCATATACATCTACATGGCACTGTACAGCAGTTCAACATCCTGCCACGTATCGCCTGTGTTGCACATGTGATACACATGGGACACTGGCTAGCCTGATGGTATTTGCAGGGATGATTATCAACTATAGCATGTACGGCCAAGGTTATCTAGTAGTCTCTATGCCCTGGGCCATGTATGAGCCTAGGATGTAAGGTTACCTAGCTGTAGCCAACAGCCGTGTTTCTGGCATCAGGTGAAGCAGTGCCACATAACTGATCCACACGGTTAATGATACATCTACCATGCGGTCATCACACCATGTCTGACAGAGGTGAAATGTGCAGCTTTGCTGGACAGGGTTGCATAGTATGGCAGGAGTATGCAACATGTATGGCACAAGGATCTATCCAGCATGTGGCAATCCTTGTACTAGGAAGGTGGATGTCCATGACGTATGTATTTCAGATCATGATATGTACGCATAGCATCTCCAACATCACAGTGTTGGACATGTCTTTATGCAGGGTAGGCATCATGCTACATAGTGGAGATGAGGATTGTGAAGGCTGGTGTCGGCCATCCGAACATGGCCAATACCTCTTAAAGGTGATATGTGATCTGATATTGGTCACTTGAGTGAAGAGTATGGCTGTACAATGATCTCCATGTTCATGGATGGCACCCTGTCATGCAGGGGTTGCCTCTTATGACTACCTAATAGGCTTGGTGATGTTTCTAACTCAGGGAGGAAAACTGCACAGCAGCATCCCTTACACACAGTGCCCATTACGTTGACCGCTGCCTAGGTGGTAGTTCATGGGTACCGGGTTATTAACCTAGCAGTGTTAATGCAATATGCAGCTGTCAGATTGTGCACATATGTCACACACCTCACCCACAAAGCCCCTTCTGTATGTTGTCCACAACACTGAGTCAGCTATTGCTCCTAGGTCATAGCCATTCACATACTTACATAGGCAGATGCCTCCCATTTGTCTATGTGGTATGGGCTACAATGAGCGGTAGTACAACAAATTAACCCTGTTTTACTGTAGCCGGCACTGGTGTGATATGCACATATTACTCAGACACCTTTTGTAGTGTTGGTTCTGTCAACAGTCCACTGCCAGAACACTCCTGTGACATACAAAGGTACATCTAGTATACTGAGTGTAGGCGGAACACAGTGTGGATGATGATGTCCTATGGCCTGTCACAGGAATGATATGCAGTGTGAAATCATCCGTACTGTCATCTACATCTGTACTGCTAACAACATATACGTTGATTAAGGTTCATGGACTTTCAGACCATACTCAGCAGCGTAGTAGTGCAGTGCCTCCCATTATGAGTGGTGTCTCCACTTTGTGGGTTGTGATAACTGTTATTGTGCACCATTCAGTGTTTTCACAGACTGACATGAAGCTATGTTTTAGATGATGTGTATGTGTAGAGCAAACTGTTTTGCCATATGCATATGATACAACCAGGGATGTGGACAGGTCCCATGCAGCCTGAGTGCACCTTGTACCATCATAGTTGAGGTTACAGGGATTCTGCAGTATACATGGTTATGTGATCATGTGCCTGTTGGGGGGGGCAGTGTGTTTATGCTATCCAACACCTTATCTGTATTGCTTATTCATGCTCAGCACTTGTTCAGGACATGTAAGCACTACATGAGCTACTAATTACTATAGCACTCAATCCTCCTCATTACCTACAGTTAAACACTGTTTGTACTTACATTTCCCACTTGCTTAGAATAAAACAGCTCTTGTACACTCTTTCCTCACATATCTAGTGGGAAATAATTAAATATTCAGGCATGTCCAAGTGTCAATTCCCACTGTTATCACCTGTCTATGATGAATATGGGCATCATGAGGCAATATAGAAATTGTCTCGTGTACACAGTCAATACTCCCCTCCTAACATACAACACTACTACCAGTGGGAGATGCACATATCTAGCCATGCTGAAGGTAAAGCTCTCTCCAACCCAAACTGAACCTGACAATCATGTGGGGATGTTAAACATTTGCACCACACCACACTCATTACATAACATAGTCTCACTAGATCTCCACCACCACAGGCCACACATAGTAAGACTACAACATTTGCGGAGCCTCTCAATACTACTCTGTCTAGGCAACAGAGAACTCCAAAGCAGAAATGCAGGCAGCCCTCACCCCTCAACAGAACACCAATTATTTATAGCCCACAGATTCAGTGTGCCCATCAACCACAGCCAATAGGGTGATATAACGTACCCAACACACAGTCAGTGGTGACTCTATAGGCGGTCACACTGATGTCCCACTCAGCAGGCTACACAAGGTGATAGTTACTGTCAGCTGCCTTTCGGGTAACAGGATCCGCAACATAACCTATTCAGTCAAGTCACTCCTCAACAGGTACAATATGACTGTGTCATTCTCCATGTTAGTGTGAATGCCCTGAGATGTACCTTCATGGACTATATGTAAAGAGACATGGAATAGCTCTTCGATCTTGTAGCCCAGGCAGGTATCGCCCTAGCCCTGAGTAGCATTCTGCCATCGTCCAGACTGATAACATAGTACAAGGACAAAATGATTTACATCAACAATTGGCTATGCTTCTGGTGTCATTCCAAGGGTCTCCAGTAAATGTCTGCTTTGAATGACATGGTCGACAGAACACGATGCTTTGGCACAGATGGTCTGCACCTGTCGGCCCTGGGATTCCGGATAATGGCTAAGGCTCTTGCTGCTCCTATAGTGCCTGTTTTAGGCCCAGTTCAAATAACATATTCACCACCATAACAGGAACAGGCAAGCAAAATGTGAGGGTAATGCTACTCAGTGCTTGACGTCTTCAACTCAAACACACTCACCCGAGGCACTCCTTGTAATGGACCACTTTGATATCTGTGCAGTGACTGGGACCTGTTTCTAGGCTCCTGAAAGCACCCCTGCACTACCAGGCTATTACTCATACCACACCTTTCAGTAATGTAACCAGGACCAGAACACCCATGGTGGAGGTGTGTCCATATTTCCTAAGGATATTCACACCTTCAGGCTGGTTGCTTAGCACAATGCATCAGAGGTTATCCAAGTGCAACTAACTCTGGCCATAACTGCTATACAAATTGTAGCTTGCTACAGATCCACCACCATACCCCACGGTTAATGGTCCTCACTTCTTGGTGAACTGGAAAGTAGGGTTCAAACAGACACACTACTGATGTGCGACTGACACTACCCCACCATTAACTGGGATACCTGCTCATGTACTGACACATTAGGCCAATGCTTTCTGGGATTCATAACCTCCAATCACCTGGATCAACCTATCCACACCACCACCAGGTCCAACAATATCATACACCTGGTCATTACCAACCTGTGTGACTGGTGTTCCACACCTGGGGTTAGCTCCTCATTGGTCAGATCTGAACGTACGCTAATCACCCTTGTTATCCACATCCCAACACCACACCCTTTATGGAAAACACAGTACAATATTTCTACAAAGCCAACTTCAGGCTTCTTATGACAGCAGTAGTAAACGTCATGACACCCGTGCAGATGGACAATACAGTTACAACCGCTGAATCATACACAACTGCACTTAATTAACACTTACATGACTGCATGGATCATGCTATCCTAAATAGAACCATGACGGTACCCACCAGAAAACAGAGGCCACTCTGGTGGTCCACAGCCATGGACATAATGTACAACAGAAGGAGGAGACTGTTGCAAAGTAGAGTACAATCCCATGAGTGGAGGAGCTCCCTGGTCAGCCTCAGTAAGAATCTGAGATCCCTTATCACATCCTCCATAGCTAGCTACGTAAACATAATTGTGACTGATTCCAAGGACTACCACAAAGCATTCTAGAGGTGTGTCACTACTCTAGATGGTGATACCTACATCTGCTCTGACATACAGCAGTAAGGCACAAACATTACAGAACCAACTGATATTGGCAACATCCTGGCAGATAGGTTCAGTGCTAACTTTATACCCCTCTCACACCCTAAAGGGCCCATATCTATACAGGAACAATGTAGAGTCCATGCAATCACAACTACGCAGTTCAAAGCTGCACTCTCTGAAGCCAGGAACACAGCATCCATGTGACTGTACAACATCCCAGGCTGCAATTTCCACGAACTTCAGAATGAAATGGCTCCCCACTTGGGCACCATATTCACTAATAGCCTTACATCAGGCATTGTGGCCCCCTGAATGGTGCACAGCAACAGTTATCACACTCCACAAAGGTGGCGCCACACCGGACCAGGGGAACTATTGTCCTATACACCTGACTAGACTGTTCTGCAAGGCTATGGAGCACATCATCATGGATCTCATTGACAGAGACATTGGTGGCCTCCAAACCTTTGATCCCACCCAGTTTGGATTTGTTAAGGCCAGACCATGCCTCCTAAACCTGGTGGAGTCCTTTGAGACAGTTACCAAGGCAGTAGATGCGGGTATGGAGGTCCACACAGCCTACCTTGTCCTCTCAAAGGCTTTCAACACCATTCCCCATTCTGGTATTGTCAACATACACATCCACCTGCACATTAACCCCTATGTCACGAGATGTTATGCAAAGTGGCTCATGGACAGAACCCACACAGTGAGGGTAGCATACCCTAGTTCCTACTGTAAATCAGTTACAATTGGTGTCCCCCAGTACTCGGTCATAGGGCCCGTCATGTTCGGTATATTCTTCTCTGAAGTACAGGCTAGCACAGGAGGACTTACCCTGAATAGGTTTGCAGACGACTGCAAACTAGAGGCCATGATTGATTCCCCAGCTGATACAGACACCCTCCATAAGGGCGTCACTGGGACGGATACCTGGTGTCAATAACATGGCCTCAAGCTGCATGCCACAAGGTGCATAGACATCCCCTATGGATTACACCAATCACCCGTGGACTATCACATAGGTGTTAGTCCCCTACATACATAAGACATAATAAGGGATCTTAGAACCCAAGTAGATAGCATTCATGCCTTTGGTAATCATATTGCCAAGGTGGTGTGGATATCCTTCTACGTGGCCCCCCCTAATCTCTAATGGGTTTGTAGCCAGAACAAAGGCAGCCATTGTGCCTCTCTACTCATGACTTATGAAACATGTTAAAGGGTACAACACCCCATTTGGGATGTACCTTATGAGACAACAGCAACGGCTTTAAATACCACAACATTACAACACCAAGAGGAATTCTGACCTCTGAAGGATGATGTATGCAGCCCAACAACAGAAACCCCAACTGTACTCGTTTGCATACCACATACTCAGAGGTGATCTGTGCTGAACATACAAGGCCCATGTCCAAAACAGTATCGATAGATACGCTCCACATAAGCAAAAGCCCCTGAGAGCCACATGCTCTGGGATATGTACCTAAACACAACGATGAATAGGAGGGATACATTCCTGACCCGGATACTCACCATGCTTTGGAACATGATTCCTATGTACATCAGGCAGGGTCCCTCACTACCACTCTTCAAGAGATACTTCGAAGGGTGCATGGGAGACAGACATGTACAGCAAGGATCACTGCAGTGACTCTGCTGTACAGAGGAGTTGAAAATGAATGGCTCTGCTGTTCACAGGCACAGGGCACTAACCTAGGGAGGTGCCATAAGTGAAAACACTGTAGTTAGGCTTATGAATGGCCTTGGCCAGACAGCGTAGTACCTAACTATGAACCTATGAAGCTATTACATGTCCTTTGTGCATAGATAATTGGCTAGCTCTTCCATTTCAATTAGCTATCATGCCGATACACTGTCTGGTGACTACAAGTCATATGTATCCTGTTATTGTGTATTGTACATGCCAATAGACATACCTGATGTTTGCATAACATAACAATAATGCTATGTAAAATGTTATACATAACGACATACAATGCTGTACATTTCACATTTTTGCCACAATATCCCACAATGCAAATCATAATTACACAGCAGGACCACCTTAGACATGTTATTCTCAGTTATATGCCCATGCATATGCCTACTGTTACAATATATCAACATATATTATCCCCTGTTATGGCACGTACTTGTTGGACCAACCCTGCCACTGACAGAGGCTGGAGTGGAATTGTTGTGTTCAAAGTCCTTATATAGCATCCCTTGTGGTGTATGAGGTGTTGACCTTGTAGCCCACAGCAGTACACACAATTTCTACAAGCGTTACTATGCTCAGCAATACATCACTACATAATACCTTTTCTCACTATATACATTGCATACATTTTAATTATTACAGAACAGGTACTACATACACTGACATACTGAGTGTTCTACATACCTTATTAGTATCCTGTGTTGACAGTAATATAAGTCCTATTAATTTTCTGTTGTAACGTTTTTCTGGTATGTACATATGGTTTGAATATATGACAAGCCATCCTTTTATACTTATGCATCAGTAACATGTGGTATCCTGCCACCAATTGGTGTTCCGGAGTAGATGATTACATGCACATCAGCTGTGCAGCTACTCCATTAGCCAATGACATGGCAACAGTGGGGTATAATTGAATACTCCACTTGGGCATGGTCCCTTTGCCCTACCTTCGAGGAAGACGTCCTGGATGTGTTGTTTGTGATGAATTGCAACAGCTATATGGAGACACACACAGAGATATATTAACTTCATGGCCCCCATGGATTATGTGTAATGGCTAGAGGATGTAGTTCTACATGTGAGTCTAGTTGTTATATCAGCCGTCTGATACGGGATTATTGCAACCAAACTCTGTAACATCGGCGTCTGTTCCATTGTACACCAGCAACGATTTTACATAGGGCCATTATAGTGTATCTCTGACAAGGTATGTTAAGGCTTCTGCAGATGTTATAGAGTGAGTGGATATTTGTGATGTTATTACAGTCTGTATTGCAATTGTTTCAGGTATGGGGTGAGATGTAGGTAGGTGTACATAGCAGATGCAGGTGTGTAGGAAATGCATTTATACATATTCGATATGTGTGTGAGAGCTCCTTCCCTATTTGAAGACCTATCCTTTTGTAGACTAATACTATGGTAATTGCAGGCTTATTCATTAAGTCATTGTTAATTGGTTCCTGCATTGCATGCAGGTGATGTTGGTCCTTCAAGCCCTTCAGAAATACATCGGTATGTGATGAAATGTTGCTATAGGAAAGCTGTCTCGTGTATTTCTGTCACAGATATTTGCACTCATTGGAGTTGTGTTGGTGACTGAACCTCTTTGGCTTGGTTTACCACCTTTTCAAATGGCCATAGTGGGACATTTGCCAGACACACATCGGATTTTAGAGGCCGACACATACCCACAGTTAGTACAAAGTATAGAACTTTACATATATGCCTATATAAAAGCTTATATTCTTGTAGCGGTTTACTTGCTTAACCTGTTTCTTGTTACATGTAGGTATTTTAGATAAAGATGACTATTTTATGCGGCAATTACATTAAATATGTAACATGCCAAATGTCTCGAGATTGTAGGACATTAGTAGTTGTACTCATTTTGGTCAGGACACTACCGCACATAGAGGGACTGCCCCTCGCAAGGTGGGACAGGTGGTAACCCTATCTTTGGCTCATGTCCATAGCACATATTTGTGATAGTGTATAGACATATATACTCTCCATAGCCTTTGTTCATAACATTCGGTTGTGGTGGAATATGTGATTGCTATGGTCCATGTTATGCACATATTTGAAGACTTCAACCACTGTATAGGGCATACCCATGGATTCAGGAATGTACACACTTCCAACGACCACATTACCATTCCCAGACTCCCAAACCCCACAATACCGAACACTCAGACTCACGACAGTCAAACTCCCAGAACTAACACAAACACAGAACACACAAACACGCACACACAGACACACTGCTACCCATCACATCCAAACAATCCATCCAACACTATGTATGGCCAGATGGCCATGCCCCCATACACCCCCCATGTGGGTGGCTGCACCCCCACACCACACATACTTTAATAATCTACCTCCAAGATAGCACAAACAGACACACAAAGCAAACCCACACACACACCCATTACAGTCCCACGGAAACACATACCACACTCAGAACACACACTTACACACACTACAGCAATCAGAAACACACTTACACATAGTACCTACCTGAACCGCAGCACCAGAAGCACTAACTAAATGTCCCTTAACATCGTGATAATAGAACTTGCTGTTCTGGTTTTCCAGTACTGTGGTCTTTCGGTCTTTAAGCCTCATGATTACACACATTGGTATATAAAGCATTTGGTATTTGGTAGTATCCTATTTATATGTACCTCCATGGTTGAGTAGATGTGTGTTAACCTATCTATATATTTACATATATATGTATATCCATATATATCGACATATATATCTCTATCACCCTCAGATATATATATATATATATATATATATATATATATATATATATATATATATATATATATATATATATATATATATATATATATATATATATATATATATATATATATATATAAAGAGAGAGAAATTGAGAGAGAGAATACACCTTTCGTTGGGTACATGGTAGTGTATACTATTTCCGAACTCCGCCCTTTGTGTTTTAACCTGTCACAATACACACCTGCCATTGGTACATCTTAGGTAGCTTAGTGGTAGGTTATTGTGAAAATTCTGTACATGGTTGTGTTCTACTCCTGGCGTGGTCGTCTTACCTCTCAGAGCAGGCACTATTAGTACAAGGGTAAATAACGCTTTGCGGCCCCTGAATGGTTCACAGCAACAGTTATCACACTCCACAAAGGTGGCGCCACACTGGACCAGGGGAACTATTGCCCTATACACCTGACTAGACTGTTCTGCAAGGCGATGGAGCACATCATCATGGATCTCATTCACAGAGACATTTGTGGCCTCCAAACCTTTGATCCCACCCAGTTTGGATTTGTTAGGGCCAGACCATGCCTCCTAAACCTGGTGGAGTCCTTTGAGACAGTTACCAAGGCAGTAGATGTGGGTATGGAGGTCCACACAGCCTACCTTGTCCTCTCAAAGGCTTTCAACACCATTCCCCATTCTGGTATTGTCAACATACACATCCACCTGCACATTAACCCCTATGTCACGAGATGTTATGCAAAGTGGCTCATGGACAGAACGCACACAGTGAGGGTAGCATACCCTAGTTCCTACTGTAAATCAGTTACAATTGGTGTCCCCCAGTACTCGGTCATAGGGCCCCTCATGTTCGGTATATGCTTCTCTGAAGTACAGGCTAGCACAGGAGGACTTACCCTGAATAGGTTTGCAGACGACTGCAAACTAGGGGCCATGATTGATTCCCCAGCTGATACAGACACCCTCCATAAGGGTGTCACTGGGACGGATACCTGGTGTCAATAACATGGACTCAAGCTGCATGCCACAAGGTGCATAGACATCCCCTATGGATTGCACCAATCACCCGTGGACTATCACATAGGTGTTAGTCCCCTATATACATAAGACGTAATAAGGGATCTTAGAACCCAAGTAGATAGCATTCATGCCTTTGATAATCATATTGCCAAGGTGGTGTGGATATCCTTCTACGTGGCCCCCCTAATCTCTAATGGGTTTGTATCCAGAACAAAGGCAGCCATTGTGCCTCTCTACTCATGACTTATGAAACATGTTAAAGAGTACAACACCCCATTTGGGAGGTACCTTATGAGACAACAGCAACGGCTTTAAATACCACAACATTACAACACCAAGAGGAATTCTGACCTCTGAAGGATGACGTATGCAGCCCAACTACAGAAACCCAAACTGTACTCGTTTGCATACCGCATACTCAGAGGTGATCTCTGCTGAACATACAAGGCCCGTGTCCAAAACAGTATTGATAGATATGCTCCACATAAGCAAAAGCCCCTGAGAGCCACATGCTCTGGGATATGTACCTAAATGCAACGATGAATAGGAGGGATACATTCCTGACCCGGACACTCACCATGCTTTGGAACATGATTCCTATGTACATCAGGCAGGGACCCTCACTAGCACTCTTCAAGAGATACCTCGAAGGGTGGATGGGAGACAGACATGTACAGCAAGGATCACTGCAGTGACTCTGCTGTACAGAGGAGTTGAAAATGAATGGCTCTGCTGTTCACAGGCACAGGGCACTAACCTAGGGAGGTGCCATAAGTGAAAACACTGTAGTTAGGCTTATGAATGGCCTTGGCCAGACAGCGTAGTACCTAACTATGAACCTATGAAGCTATTACATGTCCTTTGTGCATGGATAATTGGCTAGCTCTTCCATTTCAATTAGCTATCATGCCGATACACTGTCTGGTGACTACAAATCATATGTATCCTGTTATTGTGTATTGTACATGCCAATAGACATACCTGATGTTTGCATAACATAACAATAATGCTATGTAAAATGTTATACATATCTACCTACAATGCTGTACATTTCACATTTTTGCCACAATATCCCACAATGCAAATCATAATTGTACAGCAGGACCACCTTAGACACGTTATTCTCAGTTATACGCCCATACATATGCCTACTGTTACAGTATATCAACATATATTATCCCCTGTTATGGCATGTACTTGTTGTACCAACCCTGCCACTGACAGAGGCTGGAGTGGAATTGTTGTGTTCAAAGTCCTTATATAGCATCCCTTGTGGTGTATGAGGTGTTGACCTTGTAGCCCACAGCAGTACACACAATTTCTACAAGCGTTACTATGCTCAGCAATACATCACTACATAATACCTTTTCTCACTATATGCATTGCATACACTTTAATTATTACAGAACAGGTACTACATACACTGACATACTGAGTGTTCTACATACCTTATTAGTATCCTGTGTTGACAGTAATATAAGTCCTATTAATTTTCTGTTGTAATGTTTTTCTGGTATGTACATATGGTTTGAATATATGAGAAGCCATCCTTTTATACTTAGGTATCAGTAACATGTGGTATCCTGCCACCAATTGGTGTTCCGGAGTAGATGATTACATGCACATCAGCTGTGCAGCTACTCCATTAGCCAATGACATGGCAACAGTGGGGTATAATTGAATACTCCACTTGGGCATGGTCCCTTTGCCCTACCTTCGAGGAAGACGGCCTGGATGTGTTGTTTGTGATGAATTGCAACAGCTATATGGAGACACACACAGAGATATATTAACTTCATTGCCCCCATGGATTGTGTGTAATGGCTAGAGGATGTAGTTCTACATGTGAGTCTAGTTGTTATATCAGCCGTCTGATACGGGATTATTGCAACCAAACTCTGTAACATCGGCATCTGTTCCATTGTACACCAGCAACGATTTTACATAGGGCCATTATAGTGTGTCTCTGACAAGGTATGTTAAGGCTTCTGCAGATGTTATAGAGTGAGTGGATATTTGTGATGTTATTACAGTTTGTATTGCAATTGTTTTGGGTATGGGGTGAGATGTAGGTAGGTGTACATAGCAGATGCAGGTGTGTAGGAAATGCATTTATACATATTCGATATGTGTGTGAGGGCTCCTTCCCTATTTGAAGACCTATCCTTTTGTAGACTAATACTATGGTAATTGCAGGCTTATTCATTAAGTCATTGTTAATTGGTTCCTGTATTGCATGCAGGTGATGTTGGTCCTTCAAGCCCTTCAGAAATACATCGGTATGTGATGAAATGTAGCTATAGGAAAGCTGTCTCGTGTATTTCTGTCACAGATATTTGCACTCATTGGAGTTGTGTTGGTGACTGAACCTCTTTGGCTTGGTTTACCACCTTTTCAAATGGCCATAGTGGGACATTTGCCAGGCACACATTGGATTTTAGAGGCCGACACATACCCACAGTCAGTACAAAGTATAGAACTTTACATATATGCCTATATAAAAGCTTATATTCTTGTAGTGGTTTACTTGCTTATCCTGTTTCTTGTTACATGTAGGTATTTTAGATAAAGATGACTATTTTATGCGGTAATTGCATTAAATATGTAACATGCCAAATGTCTCGAGATTGTAGGACATTAGTAGTTGCACTCATTTTGGTCAGGACACTACCGCACATAGAGGGACTGCCCCTTGCAAGGTGGGACAGGTGGTAACCCTATCTTTGGCTCATGTCCATAGCACATATTTGTAATAGCGTATAGACATATATACTCTCTATAGCCTTTGTTCATAACGTTCGGTTGTGGTGGAATGTGTGATTGCTATGGTCCATGTTATGCACATATTTGAAGACTTCAACCACTGTATAGGGCATACCCATGGATTCAGGAATGCACACACTTCCAACGACCACATTACCATTCCCAGACTCCCAAACCCCACAATACTGAACACTCAGACTCATGACAGTCAAACTCCCAGAACTAACACAAACACAGAACACACAAACACGCACACACAGACGCACTGCTACCCATCACATCCAAACAATCCATCCTACACTATGTATGGCCAGATGGCCATGCCCCCATACACCCCACATGTGGGTGGCTGCGCCCCCACACCACACCTACTTTAATAATCTACCTCCGAGATAGCACAAACAGACACACAAAGCAAACCCACACACACACCCATTACAGTCCCACGGAAACACATACCACACTCAGAACACACACTTACACACACTACAGCAATCAGAAACACACTTACACATAGTACCTACCTGAACCGCAGCACCAGAAGCACTAACTAAATGTCCCTTAACATCGTGATAATAGTACTTGCTGTTCTGGTTTTCCGGTACTGTGGTCTTTCTGTCTTTAAGCCTCGTGATTACACACATCGGTATATAAAGCATTCGGTATTTGGTAGTATCCTATTTATATGTACCTCCATGGTTGAGTAGATGTGTGTTAACCTACCTATATATTTACATATATATGTATATCCATATATATCGACATATATCTCTCTATCACCCTTTTTCTCTCTCTCTTTATATATATATATATATATATATATATATATATATATATCTAGAGAGAGAGAGAGATAGAGAGAGAAATTGAGAGAGAGAATACACCTTTCGTTGGGTACATGGTAGTGTATACTATTTCCCGAACTCCGCCCTTTTGTGTTTTAACCTGTCACAATACACACCTGCCATTGGTACATCTTAGGTAGCTTAGTGGTAGGTTATTGTGAAGATTCCGTACATGGTTGTGTGTTCTACTCCTGGCGGTGGTCGTATTACCTCTCAGAGCAGGCACTATTAGTACAAGGGTAAATAACGCACATTTCAGTGATTCTGGGCAGCTTTGCCCATGATTTGAGCGTTATTCAGCAAAGGTTAGACTTGTGTTGCGCATATCCGTGTAGTCATGTTTAAACGCCGCTTACCGGCGCAAAACCCCGCTAACATGTGCTTAAGCATGCTCTAATGACCTGCATCCAACATCCATTATTCGGGACATTAGAATTACGTAACAGCCCTTGCAGGTCGTGGAACCGGGACCATGCACGAGACAGTCAGTGGCTTTACTGCTGAGGCATCTGGGATATGTACAAGTGTTATGGTGTATAGTATGTAGAGTGTACTACAGCTGTTCCTCCATACTGCAAACAAATGTGTAACTCAGTTGGTGTACATATGGATGATACCTATTAATGGTATGTCCAAGTGATGCTTAATGGATATGCTCCAGCTATGGGAATCCATGTCACAGTGAGCCACACACTGTAATGTGCTACACCTTGCCACTACCATAACTGGAGAATGCTGGGGTGACAGATACCTGTCATGGGTACTCCCCATGCTTTGGAACTACATCCCTGATTACATTATATGGAGCCCCTCATTAAAACACCAGGGAATCCTTGCAGAGTGGGTGGGGAACAGTGGTTACACCCCAGGGATCCCGCAATTGGCTCTGCTCCACAGAGGGACAGTTAGTTAATCAATGGGGTGGTGACAACAGGCACAATTTGGCTAGGCTTATGAATGGCCTCTGACAGTTAGCCATGTACCTACCATTGTACCTAGGAACCTAGACATACAGTATCAACACATGCTGTTAGCTTAATTTACTGTTCAGATATTGACTTACCTTGTGCCAATAGCAGTTGTGTGTGCCATAGTTGAGGGCTGACTATATAGGATGCACGCAGTAGACCACCTATACATGACAATTTACAGGTGGTCGTGTGTGTGTGCCATCCCTTTTGCTGTGTGTGCAGGTGGAGAAGTGTGTCAGTCCATAAGGGCCTACACTGTCAGTGTATGTGCTATATGTTCCCTCTTTGCAAAGGCATAGGCATACTGGGCATGACTCTGTCTGCCTACTGGGGCTGGCACAGGGTGTTCGTGGTCTGATTCCCTCTGTGCCTATGGTGCCCTTGGCAATTGCAGTGGGCTGTGAGGGCCTTCACCATTATGTGCCTGCTGCAGCTGTTTCCGCAGGATCATATTATGTAGCATGGCACATACTATGAAGATGTGGGCACACGTGCTGGAGAGTACTGCAAGGCTCCACCAGATATGTCCAAGCAACAGAACCATGATTTCAGCATCCCAAACACACGCTCTATGATGATTCTGGTTTGTGCGTGTGTCTCATTATGATGTTCTTGCATGGGTGTGTGTGCATTTCTGATGGGAGTCATCATCCACGGCTCCAGTGCATAGCCAGCATCCCCCACAAGGTGGCCATATGGGATGTCCCCCCTGACAAATACCTGGTGCAGCTGTGAGACATGCCAGATGTGGGAGTTATGGTAGCTTCCAGGGCTGCCAGCACACACATCCATGATAATGCCCTGGGCATTGCACACAACCTGGCAGTTGATGGAGTGGTATCCCTTGCAGTTTATGTAGCGCCTACCATGCTCACTGGATGGTGACTTGAAGTGTATGTGCGTGCAGTCTATTGCACCCAGTACCTCTGTGTAGTCTGCCACACTGTGGAAGAGGCGCATATTGCTGGCCAACTCCTCCTGAGTTCAAGGGAAGTATATATGCTCATTGGCATGTGGTAACATAGCATCCAGGAACTGGTGGAGTAACCTGGATGCTGATGCCAGTGAAATCCCCATGATATCTCCAGTTGGCCTTTAAAAGGTACCTGTGGCTCATATTCTCAAGCTTAAACATACCTTCATGTCCACTGGGATGGATTCCCCACTGTTGTTTCTGGCTCTGAGGCGTGGCTGGCACAGCACAACAATTTGCTGTATGGTGTCCCTGTCCACCCTGTAACGCTCTAGCATCTCCAGATCATCTATCCCCTGGTAGGTTTCCCTTGGTCTGAACACTCTTCTCCTCCTCCGGTGCCTGAGGTGGTTGTCAGCATCATCCTCCACACCACCTTCAGTCTATGGCAGCTTCCAACATGTACATTGTAAAAGTTCCCCGTCTGTTTACACCGATGGTGCAGTGTTTTGGAATACACAAGTGTGTGTGAGGTGCCTTCACACTTTATACTATTGTGCTTTGGAAGCTGATGATATCATATGGTGTGTATGTACAATCCAAGCTGCAGGGTATCTTACTTATGTGTTTTACCGCAGGTACTGCTATTGTGGTGCCTTTGGTGTTGAATTACACTTGGCTGCCGTGGATCATCTCTTGCCCTTGCCTTCTTTCAAACCTATTCCCCTGCCATTATCAGGCATGCATCCAGCAGCCTGCTTTCTTGTTTTGTACTTTCCCAACCCAGGATTGTGTTGCGAAATGTGTTCTATAGCCAATTTACTGCAGGTTTGCTTTGCTCTGCTGTGACAGTTCTCTTTTCTTTGCAATCTGGCACCTCCCCTTTCCTGTTCTGCAGGTTGCTGCTAGCAGCCTTGTTAGCTACTGCCAATGGCCCACTGTGAGTTAATAGGTGTTAATTACTCAGTTGTACTCCAATTACCCTGCTGTGGCATTTCCTTATTGTCTTCTCATAACCTTCCTGTTTCAGCTGTGGTGCACGCCACGAGCAGCCATTTACCGGGTTTTGAGTGCGTTGTCATCTGCATACACATGCGCTTTCAGTCACCTTGTGTGCTCTCAGTGTCAAAGGAAAAAACTTCAAAGACCAATACATGTAAGGTTCAGTTAAGGCATATTTAATCACTTGCTGCAAAGAGACAAAAACATGCAAATACAAGGATTTGTCTAACTACTAACAGGAAGCATGCTTATTCTTATACTATTTTACAAGACATGGCCTTCTATGGCTGACGTAATCAAACACAACTTACAGTATTGTTCTACAGCAGATGTTACTCAGATTTTCTGCTGACATGACTAGATTTGTGAGAAACTTCTGAGAAAAACAACCTGGCCTTGGTGGGCACTAATTCGTTTACAGGCTTCTATTGTACAGTGTTACATTTCAAGGTACTCTTCTAACTCAGATACAAGCAAATGCTGATTGCAGTTCATATTTTTCAAACAGGCTTTGTCCTAATTATCTATAGCTTCTACAGCTGTGTATTTTCTCATAGCACAAATGGAACTTCTTGTCTAAGCTTCATACAAGTAGTATTGTTCTATTCATTATTTTCCTAACATAAGCAGGAATCATCTGCTTCTCAGTAAATTTCCAAGGCACAAGCAAGATTTTAGCTAACAATACAAGGTCAGAAAGCATCTGCAGTTTGTACAGATTTATGTAGTATGAAATAGAATAAATGTGTTAACCCTTTCAAAGCTCTAAATGTACTAAGCATATTACTAATACACACATTAATGCATATTTTTCTAACATTTCCCCCCTTTTAATACTTTTATTCTACTTTCAAAGTAAGCATAAACAGTTTGTTTTCTTCTCCTAACCTCTTCCACTTAGGATTTGCAGTTAAGAGAGTCATTCAGTTTAAACTTATGAAAGCATTTTCAGTCTTTTAACAGTTCTCAAACACAGTACTTTGATATAAGATTTCAGAAACTGACATGTCTATAAAATCCTTAATCAGTCTTTTCATGCAGGGGATGCCACAACAAACACATACTCCCAGTAGGAGCATTCCTACACAAATGGCAATCAGGATGTTCATTAGGATGGTGCCCCACCCCCCAAACCATTTCTGGAAAAAGTCCGTGAGTGGGTTTGGGCCTGGTTTGGTCATGGCCAACACTTGCTGAATTACCTCAAGATGATTGTCTATCTCGTGTTTATGGTCAGGAATATACGAACAGCATTCTTCTTGGATTAAAGTGCAAGTACCACCTCTCGCCGCTAGGGTGAAGTCGAGAGTCATGCGGTTTTGAAGCACTACAGTTCTCATAGCATTCAGTTCATCAGTCACCAATTCGAGAGCGTAAAAAGTTTTATTACTCATTACTTCGAGAAGTTTCGACAGTTTTCTCAGCTCCTAGATCGATTTCACTGCTCCATATGCCAGTAATATGAGTGCCCACGATATAACGCTATCACTCAAGTCCATATGTGTCAGTCCTTTGCCTATGGAATGGTGGTCTTTCCAACGTGCAGCGATTTGTTCCACTGGATTTACAGGCTTCTTGACGACCTCTCGGACATTTCAAATTTTTCCTTGAGGCAAAACTGCAGTGAGTCGTATGGCCGGAACTAGGTAACCCAAAAAACAACTGCCGGACCAATTCTCAGGTAAACATTTGTATGCCTTTCTGCCACACACAAAATAACAATCCTCTACTTTAGTAGTAACCTTGCTATGAATATACACTCGCCCTGCATGAAACATTTTTCTATCAATTATAGACAGTTGTTTATAAAGAAGAGAATTATGTTTTACTTCATCAAGTGTTTTGTGCATCAATCCAAGAAATGAATCATAATTTGTATTACGATAAAGATCTACATTGTTACCTTTAGTGTAACATTTATAAGGAACAGTCACATTGCAATTGCTCCAACCCACCTGAACAGTATCATTTTTATAAAAACACACAGTTCCCTTTTGTGGAACAGACAAGTGCAATGCTATTTTATCTTGTGATGTAATGGTTGAGGTATCATAAATCAAGTTCTCCCAGGTCTCATTGACCCCTAGGGGGACTGTAGTCATTAATAACCCCCCGTATGCTGTCGGCAAAGCTGTGCAAATCCAGCAATTCAAAACATTGAAAGTCTCAACATACACATATTTAATTGCCTGGTAAGTGTTAAAGTTTGGATGCCAGTCTATGAGTAACACTTCACATTTATTCAGTTCAGTCTGTGTGGTTGGGAAAAGGAAAGGCCACAACAAAAAGTTTATTGTCACTAGTACAGTTAACAGGATGATTATGCAACACTTCTGAGGAAAGGGTTGTTCTGCATTCCTGTTTCTTCTGGACTCTATCATTTTTACTCTTGGCATGTGATAACATTTTTGTCCAGTTCAAAGTTTTTGACTAATTTACAGTGTGTCAGGTGGATCCAGGAGGCACGCTCCACAATTTTGACTGCAGTGGGTGTCGACAGAAGCACTTGATATGGACCTTCCCACTTTGGTGATGCCCAATTCTTTTTCTTTACTGTCTTCACCCAAATCCAGGTTCCAGGAGACACTGCCACCTCTGATGGTCTGGTTCGATCTTTATCTGAAACAGAATTTGACTGCAACAAATGTTTAGAATTTAACAAGTTTCACATATACTCAGCTAGTGTACTGTCAGCTTCCTGGTCTTCGGGCATGAGAGATTTCCACTTAGGTATATAATAAGCCCTTCCAAATAATTTTTCAAAAGGAGTCAATCCTTTTGCATTCGGAACAGTTTACATGTTCAACAGTGCCAGGGGCAGACAGTACACCCAATTTCTCTGCGTTTCTACTATTAACTTCCTTAGCTTATTCTTTAAAATCCCATTATGCCTCTCTACTAGCCCTGCAGATTGTGGGTGATACAATGATTTTTAAAGAAATACCAAAATGTCTACTTAACTGTTGTATGGTCTGGTTTACGAAGTGTGTGCCGTTGTCACTGTAGATCCTTTCCGGAATGCTGAATCTAGGGATGATTTCTTTAACAAGAACTTTGGCCACAGTTGCTGCGTCTGGATTTTTAGTCGGAAAGGCTTCCACCCATCTGGAAAACATATCTGCAATGACAAGACAATACTGCTTATTTTCACATTTATTCAACTCTATGAAATCCATACAGATAGTATGAAATGGATACGGTGGTGTAGGGAAACTCCCTTGCTTGGGCTTTAACGCCCCTTGTGCATGATGTTTATTACAAACATGGCACATCAAACAGAATTTTTTAGAGTAATTTAAGAATCCATATGTTGTGAACACTTGGTTCACCCGCTGTACCATCCCCCCTGTTGGACATGGCACTGCCCATGGCTCAACAAAGCTGCATATCTAAACAGATTAGACGGCAATATCGGTTTCTCTTCTTTAGAGATGTACAGCCCCTTTTCGAGACTTGCTCCTCGTTTTACCCATCTTTGTTTTTCAACTTGCATAGTAAGTGTCTGCATTGTCTTTAACATTTCTAAGTCTAAAATCTCAGAGGGTTGTAATTCCTCATTTAAAAGAAATACTTCTGAAGCTGCCTGCTTTGCAGCTGTATCCGCTCTCGCATTACCTTTTGAAATCCTGTCCTGTTGCTTGGTATGAGCTGTCCATTTACAAATAGCTACTTTCTGAGGTAACTGAATAGATTCTAAAAGATCTAAAATAAACTGTGCATGATTGATTGGCTTGCCAGTAGATGTTATCATTCCTCGATTTTTCCACTGTTGCGCAAAAACATGTACAGTAGAAAAAGCATACTGGCTGTCAGTAAAAAAGTTCACACATTTACCCTATGCTAAGGTACATGCCCATGTCAAGGCAATCAATTCTGCTGCCTGTGCAGATAAATTGTGTGGTAAAGATTTTGCTTCTATAATCTCAATATCAGAAACTACTGCTTATCCTACTAGGTTTTGTCCTGCAGGACCCCTTTTGCATGAGCCATCCATGTAGTATGTCACCTCGGCATCATCCAAGGGAACATCTGTGAGGTCTTTTCTAGGCAGTGTCTTCTGCTCAATCACCTGCAGACAGCTGTGTGGTGTGCCATCTGCAGGGGTTGGGAGCAAGGTAGAAGGGTTCAAAGTCATACATCGTTCAATTATCATATGAGGTTGGCTCAACAGTATAGTCATACAGGAAAGGTGCCTAGCAGGGAAAAGATATGCTACCTTCTCTTGCAGTAAAATAACAGTGACTGCATGAGGCACTCTCAATGTGAGAGGGTGGAACAAAACTACTGAGGCCGAAGCCTGTACTGCCATTGCAGCTGCAACTACTGCTTGTACACAGTGGGGTAAAGACTGTGCCACTGGGTCCAGTTGTGAAGAATAATAAGCAATAGGGCGTTGCTTGTCCCCATGCTGCTGTGTTAACACTGATGTCATATAACCTTGCTTACAATCTACAGTTTGGAAAAAATGTTTATGATAGTTTGGTAATCCCAAAACTAACGAGGACGCTATTAAC
>NC_056744.1:491878977-491928977 GCF_019279795.1 Protopterus annectens
ATTAAGAAATTAAATGAATTTGTGGATAGTATGAGTGAGGAGGAACAGAACACTATTCCCCATTATATGAATATATGAATGCTGTTATCGAAGGTAGATTGACCTAGAAAGGAAGCTGCTCCAAGTTCTATCTGTTAATTATAAATAAATATAATAATATTGTTTATAATAATAATATTTTCTTTAACTACATGTGCATACCTGCCTTCCCTATTAACCTGCTGTACTTGCTGAGAGTTCTCCTCTTATCGTAACTCATTCCCAAGACTCTCTCTTATTTCTAACCTAAGAACCTTACCCTCCCACATCTGTAGGCTCTTTGGCCTCTCTCACACCCACTAGATAACTCCTTTTGCTGTTCATTCTTCCTCACTGTCCTGTTTCTTTACTCTTTTCCCTCCAAATAACTCGCTCTACTCTTCCTGACAGTCTCACCTCGCAGTTCCTTGCAGCTAACTTACCAATCTCACTGATTGTTTTCTTGCGCCAGACTCCATCTTCCCAGGACCAGCCCACTCCATTCACCCTTGCTCTGCTCTGGCTCACTCTGCTCCCCTACCCACCATCATTCCCACCTACACCCCTGTACTATTTCCTTTATACCTAACCCCACAGGAAGTACCACCCCTTCCTGCCAACTGCATACTCTCTAGCTTCTTCCCTCCCTCAAACATTTAAATAACCAGACCTTCACACCCTCCTAATTGCTTCCCCCTTGCTCCTTCCCCACCTACAGGTGAACACTCTTAACCTCCACTCATTGTCTTTCAGCTCTGGGATTAATAACCTCCACACTACTGTATCTCGAAGTACTCCAACTTTAATAAGTATACTTTACATATGAACATGTTTCTCTCAACTTACACATTTCTCTTCCTTCTACCCTTAATTCTCTTTAGGCTTACATCTTATAACTACCACATAATTCCAGTATGCAAAGATCCCACTAATCCCCAAACTAATGACTTCTCAACTGCTCAACAGCCTTTAGCTATCTGCCCATCTGTCCTTCCTTTGCATACCCCACTACCTAAAATCAGAATTCCACCATCTTATGTTAGTGTTCACAAAGGTAAAACTAAGTACCTCTATCGGCCTCATTATGAACATAAACTTTTCCTTGTATCACAAGTGCTTCTCTTAGCAGGTGACATTCATCCTAATCCAGGTCCCAACTCTCACTCTCCTATCAAAAATACAACTATTACTAAAACAGCACATGCCCCAAAAAACATATCTCATTTTACTCAATGAATACTAGAAGCATACTCAACAAAGTAGGTGACTTCCATGCCTGGGTTGCTTACCATACCAACAAAAACCTGGCTGAAACCACAACATCCTGATACACAAATACTCCCTCCCAATTATAATATCCTTCGTATAGATCACCAATAGAAAAAAGGGGGTGGAGTTACAATAGTCTATTCCAACCAACTTACTCTATCTTATGCTAACAAACATATCCCACACCACCCTCCAGCTGAAATTCTGACAGCAGACTTTAAACTTCATAACTACACCATGATTACTGTAGCAGCCATCTACATTCCTCCAGGGGCAACATACCTGTTTGGAAAATCTTCTCTCACACCTCTCACAAAACATCTCAAATGAAACCATACCCCTTGGGGATATTAATAGCAACTATCTGTCTCTCTGCTCTCCTAACCCAACCTCTTGCATTAACTTGTATGGGTTTACATAACTTATCTGTGAGCCAACACATAGCAATAATCCCCACAACCCTGGCACTTTTATAGGTTGGATACTAGTCTCTGACCCCTGCAAAAATCATAACCCTGAAACACTACCCAACTCCCTAAGTGATCATTCCCCAGTAAAAGTCCTTAGATTCACTCCCCACTTCATCAGGCCACACAAATATATAACCTGCCGCAAACTTACTAGTTTCTGCCCCCAGACTTTTAGAGACCATCTCTTCAGTATTAACAGGACTAGCCTGACCCAACCCCCCCTAGATGAAGTTGTCCAGACTTTCAACTCTAGCCTTTTTAATATACTCAGTACCCTTGCACCCCTGCACACAGTTCATATGAAATCTAAAATCTCCCCATGGCTAATTTTTGCTACTCGCAACCTAATGAAATCTAGAGACAGGATGAGTAAAACATGGGTGAAAACTAAACTCCCCACTGATTTACAAAAGTATAAAGAACTCATACATCTGACAAAAAAACACATCATTAAAGATAAAAAAGAATTCTACTCTAACCCTCCCACCTGTCAAAGACGAAATCCCCAAAAATTCTGGAACTCTATTAACCAAATACTACATCCTGGGAACCCTTACTCCCCCAATCCCTACCCTGACAAGTAACCAGAAGACTCTGCCACCATCTTTAACACTTATTTTATCAAATCCATATCTAAAATGGTTACTGTTGACCCCTTGGCTTCTAACATATCTAAACTTATAAACAACCAGACCACTAAATCCTCTGAGTCATCTACTACTCTTAACTCTTCTACTACTTTTTCATTCACTTCTGTTCCTACTAGCTACATCAAATCTTTACTCTCCAAACTAAAACCATGTTCCACATCAGCAGACAACATTCCTTCCTATTTCCTTCAGCAAGCTGCGGATCACTTCCTCTCTCTGATTCTATCTTGATTAATTGCTCTGTCTCCGAGTCACAGGTCTCCTCTATCTGGAAAGAACTCTACACCATACCTATACATAAAGGAGGTAACTCCACAGAAATCACTAACTTTAGGTCCATTGCAATCCTGCCCCACTCTCTAGAGTATTGGAAAATTGCATACACAAGCAAGTCATACAATACCTCCTACAGTAAATCCTCCTCACGCTCACACAGCATGGCTTTTGCCCCAAAAGGGTACTATTACTACTACTGCTCTAAAATCCTTCCTAAACACTAGTTCTCAGGCCAGAGACAATAACAAACTTGTCTCTTACCTATTCTTAGACTTTTCAAAAGTCTTTTGACATTCTGTCTCACTCACTCCTTCTGATTAAACTGACTAACCTTAACTTCTTCACTTCTACAATTGCCTAATTTTCTAGCTATCTCACAGATCAACACCAATCAGTGAGATGGCTTTCTGCACTCTCCCCTTTTTTCCCAGTAAAAAATGGGAGACCCCCAAGGCTCTATTCTTGGCCCATTAGTTTTTAATATCTTTATTTATATTTACTCTATACTTCATGCCCCTAGTCATCCCTGGTACAATATGCAGATGACTTCATAGTCATCACCCCCTCTGAACTTATTTCAACCACCCAGGCATCCTTAAACTCAGTTGAAACCTGGCTCTCTAACAGTCTACTAATACTGAACCCAAACAAAACAAAACTCCTACTCTTCTTACCTAAACATCTTCACCACCTTAAACCTACCCACTCTATACTGTCTCTCAACACTCCTACTAAAGTTTAATCCAACACTAAACTCTTAGGTGTCATAACAGATGACCAGCTTAAGTTCGACTTACATGTTTATGACTGTATCCGCAAGACTCATCTAAAATTGGGCCTCCTCTACAGAAATAAAAAGTTCCTCACTAACAAACCAAAAGTAACCCTCTCTCATGCATACCTCCTACCTAGTTTATTGTACAGTTCCCAAATTCTTATCTTAGCTCCTCTCTCCTCATCAAACTTGAATCAACCTGCAACAAACTAGCCAGATTTTCAGCCCACTAAACACATAAATCCCATCACTGTCTCTCTCTAAAACACCTTAACTGGCTACAGCTACCCCACCAGCTCTTCCTCTCTCAGCTCCAAATCATTCATTCCATTCTGTATCAGCCTTCCTACTGCCCCATCTTATCTCCTCTAATCACCTATTATTCTCACACTAGATCTCTACGCAGCTCTAACCTAGACCTTCTGCAGGTCTATAAAACCAGAACCAAAATAGGATGTAACCTCTATAGCTACTATCCCACCATTTCTTGGAACATGCTGCCTCTACAAATTAGATCTCTCAACAATTCAAAGCTGCCACCAAGGAATACTTGGAAAAGTCACTGGTCCTGTCACTGTACTCACCCCACTTAATCTTCACTACTATCCTTCTTTCACTTTTCTACCTGCACTTTGCATTGTTTGCTCTACTGACCTCTTCCGCTCTTTACCTTAATTCTCTTCATAGCCTTCCTTAGCTTGCTGATACCTGGTGTCTCAACCATTAACTGTTAGGTCCTTGCTCTACTGATTATAATTCACATCACTCATCCCTCTCCCTCAGCAACACCAACATGTTACTATGTTTCCTTCTCACCCTCCATGATTGATTATATTGTATCTACACTGTTTCATACTGCTTTTTATTTCTTCTTTATCTCAGTATTTGCAACACTATTATGTACTGTTATATATTGCTTCCTGTTGTACCTTTTATTTACTTTTATTGTAAAAATGTGTTTTCTGCATAAATTTGCTAATTACCTTATTGCAATGTTTTTGGAGCTTTTCTCCCAGGGCCTCCTCTGAAAAAGGGCTATACAGCTCAGTCGGACTATCCCGGTCAACAAATGTAAAAGAAAAATAAATAAATGCATAAATAAATAATAACAAAAATAATACTTGATGCAAAATTGTGGAAATGTTAGACAGTAGTGGATTGAGTGACTCACTAGATGGTAAGAATAAAACTTTATTACTTAAATCAGTCAGCTTTTTCAAGTTTATACTGGACAGTTTTTAAGTGGAAATATATATATATATATATGTGTATATATATATATATATATATATATATATATATATATATATATATATATATATATATATAATGTTTGTTACTCCCTGTAAAATCTCTAAATTTAGTAAAACAATTTCTCCAATTTGTTGTAGATGTAGTAAAGATGTAAAAGCTAATTGGATATGCATGTTTATGGACTGTGAAAAAATTAATACATTTTGGGAAAAGATAAGTATGTTTTTTTAAAGGGTTATGGTCTGATAATTGTTTTCTAACTACATCCCTTTTGGTAAAAATTCTGTACAAATGAACTACCACATAGGCTGTAGTCTACTTAACACCGAAAGTGTGATAAGAGTCCTTGGGACACAGGTGGACAGCAGTCTCTCCTTTGATAATCACATTGCTACAGTAGTCAGGAAATCCTTCTATGTGGCACAACTCATCACAGAAGGTTTCTCATCCAGGAAAAAGAGGTCACTGTTCCCCTCTACTCGTCACTCATTAGACCCATTATAGAATACAGTTCCCCTTTTGGTATGTACCTCACAAGACATCTACAACAATTGGAAAGGCTGCAGAAATACCTCACAAAGAGGACTACTGGCCTCAAACAGATGCCATATGCAGACCGTCTCAAAAAATTCCAGCGTTACTCCATCACATAGCGCCTACTCAGAGGCAATCTCTACCTAACATACAAAGCTATGTCAAGCCTAGAGCTGTTGGACATGCTCCACTTAAAGAAATCCCAATCCCTCCAAGCTACACACTCTAGGGACCTAAACCTTGTCACCACAATAAACAGGACATGCTGGAGGGATATAGTCCTGTTCCAGAGACTTCCCATACTCTGGAACAAACTACCTATCTATATCAAACAAAGCTCCTCATTAGCACTGTTCAAGAAAAATCTTGATGATTGGATGGGAGATAGGAAATTCAGCCCGGGATCACTTCTGTGGCTCTGCTTGACAGGGGGCACAGGAAAATAATTTTCTTGGGAGGCGAAAGCCACGGTACCTTTTTGTCTAGGATTATATAGACCCCAGGGCCAATAGCCTAGTACCTACCTTTGAACCTATGAACATAGATCAGTAATACTAATGAATGTTCCACTTCCTGTATCTGTAAAAGCCAAAGAGCAAAACATGTTTTGGGCTCTATCAGGCATTTATGGTTAAGTTCCAGATGACTATCCTAGACTAGCTAAGAGGGAAAACTGGGAAGGTGTCTGTTGTTTACCTAAAGAATAACCACTGGACGTTCGTCGGTTCATTGGTTTATAGTTGTTTACTAAGTTAACAACCACAAGGGCCTTTTTAAGCCTAGCCATGCATGCCAAATTTCTGACAAGTTATGACACCCTTGATAAGTGTAAGAATGAGCCTGGGAGATTAACCATTTACAGGTTACCTGTTTGCATTAGAGACATAGGTGCCAAATCAGGGATGAATTTCTGGTTTCCCATTCAATTGTCCAAGTTGCACTTGAACTGGGTTAGGGAGAAACTCTGCTTCACATGAATGGGGAGTCTGTTCCATAGACGGGGTAGTCTCTGGGATACATACCTATCTCTCCAGCAGGTCCTATTAATATCACAGGCAAGGTTTAAGTCTTTAGAATGGGAATTCTGGTGCTGTTTGTTTTGTGTATATACAGGAGTTCCATCAAAGTGGGGTCTGAGAATGCTCTGTATGTCAGGCATAGATCTCCCCTCAAAAGCCTCTAGGAGACAGAATACAGGGATAGGACCTTGAGACATTCTGCATAGGACATATTACCTATGCCCTGTATTCTTTTAGCAAGGAACCTCTGAGGACATTCCAGTTGTTGGATATACCTGGTTAGGTACATACCAAAGGGGGCATTGTATTCAATGATAGGTCTGATGAATGCCAAATACAGTGCAACAATGACTTCCTTGGACTTAGATGCCATAACTTTGTTTATAAATTCTTTAGCATAGAATGATTTCCTCACTACTGTAGACACGTGATGATCAAAGGCTAGATTACAATTCCCTGACTACTAAGTCAACTCTAAGGGGTGTGTTGTTAATATGATACCTACCATGGATGAATGAATTCCCAAAGGATACCATTATGAATTTCTTGGCATTTAGGTTTAGTCCAGGCTCTGACACCAGTTGTTTGTCTGTGTCAGCCACTCCTGGAGAACATTTGTGTCAGTGTGAGATTCAATGACAGCTCCTAATTTGCAATCATCAGCAAATTTAGTCAGCCAGAGACCACTGACATCAGCCTTGACTTCTAAGAAGTAAATGCCAAAAAGGAGCAGTCCTAGGACTGATCCATGAGGGACTCCACTTGTGCCTGGCCTCTTTGTAGATGTGGACTCCCCAATTCTAACTTCCTGGGTCCTGTCTGTGAGCCAGTTGGCTATCCACTGGGTGACATATGGGTTTGTACATAACCTCTTGAGTTTGTCAACAACTCCTGAATGGGGTATTGTATCAAATGCCTTGGCCAGGTCAAGGTAGGCAGTGTGAATGATTTTGCCTTCATCCATTGCTTTGCTGACCTTCTCAAAGAATTCCACCAAGTTGAGTAGCCATGATCTGCTTTTGATGAAACCAAACTAGGTTTGGTCCAGTGTCTAGAGGTTTATTATATCTCTGTTGATCATCTCCATGATAATTATTTCCATGGTTTTACATATAAGACTAGTGAGACTTGTGGGTCTGTAGTTTTCAGGGTCTGCAGATGTCCCACCTTTGTGCAGAGGGATGGCTGTTGGCTTTCTCCATTCATGAGGCACAAAGCCTGTTTGGAGGCTACAGTTAAATAATAATTCCAGAGGTCCTGATAGGCCATTTGTCATGCTATTTAGAAGGCATCCTGGGATATTGTCTGGGCCCATTGATGCAGTGTTCTTGGTCTTAGTGAGAGCATTAAGGACCTGTTCCCTAGTGATAGTAGGGGGAGTTATATTTCATGATATTTCCTGAGGGAAGGTTGAGGGGGAGAGAAGGGTAAAGTTGGAGATGAATTTATCAGCCAGAAGGTTTGCTATATATTCTGGCTCTGTATAGATGGCTCCATTTACAATGATCTCTGCACACAATTGTGTATTGCCTTTGAGGATGGTGACATAGCTAAATAATGCTTTGTGGTTGTCCTTGGCCTGAGAGGCCAAACGTACCTCAAATTTGGCTTTGGTAGACTTTATTTGTCCTCTAACTTGTTTGCTAAGTTTGATGAGAGTGCTTTTATCATGTTTGGTACTGCATATCCTAAATTTTGCAATGACTTTCTTCCTCCTGTAATACATCCAATTGCTTTTGTGATCCCACCAGGGCGGCTTGCTTTTTGCGTTTGTTCTGCACTTCTTCCTGGTTGGTACAGCTGCCTCTGTGCAACTATTAACAGGCTTGTACAGGGTTTCTGCCAAATGTTCTGCATAAGCAGAAGTGTTCTCAGGGTTTATAGGGGCTTGACATTTTGCCATGTTATCACTTAATAGGAGGTTAGCCTTAGAATAATTCCTGAATATTCCCGATTGAGCTGGGGTCCAGGTTTTATTTTTACTTTAAAGGAGACCATTTTGTGGTCTGATCTTACCAGGGAAGACATTATAGTAGGAGGTGGGCAGCACTCTCCCATATTAGTAAGTACCAGATCCAGTATGGTTACACCCCTGGTTGGTGTATTGACTATCTGGTCCAGGGAGTTTGTGTTTACAAAATCCAGGAATCTCTGTGCATGTACATTTGATATCTTATAAGATTCCCAGTTAATAGTTGGGTAATTAAAGTCACCCATGAATATGGTATTGGGTAGGATTCTTAGTGTTTTTAATAAGTTTAAATACATGGTATGAGTTTCCTGGGTCATAGAGGGGGACCTATAGCTTGCAAGGAAATGGTACTGGATTTTTCCTATGGTGACTTGAACATGGAGCAGCTCAAGTGCCTTGTCTTATTTTACCAGCCTTGAAGTATATTTATTTTTGATGTAAATAGGGACACCTCCACATTTAGTCTTTGCCTGTGAAGTAGCTGGTCTAAATGTGTGGAAGGCATTATAACCTTGCACTGTTGATGGGTTCCCATGACTTTAAACCAAGTTTTAGATCTGCACAGACATCAGAATTTTCTAGGGTAAAGAGAGCTTCCAGGGAGTGGAGTTTTTTGTTTAGGTTCCTAGTACTGAGCAGTAATACCTTTAGATTTTCTTGGTTTTGATTTGCTATGTCTGAAGTACTTTCAGTTTGGCATTGCCACTATGGGAGAAGACAATGTTTTAGCAAATATTCAAAAGCCTAGAAGGGAGAGGTGCAGACCATCCCTGGAAAAGCAGCATGGTCTGTTGACCATCTCCATCTATGCTGATAAATATTGCACCCCCTTAGAATGACACCAGAAACTAAGCCAATTATTAAAGTCAATCATTTTTCGCTCGTCTTGTGGCATCATCCTTTGAGAAGGTAAAATGCTGCTCAATGCTAGGCTCATACCAGCCTGAAACACATATTCTGAGAGCTGTGATGTCTCTCTTCATATAGTCTAGGGAGGTACGTCTCAGGTCATTTACTCCCACATGGACTATGACTGCGACATATTGGTAATTGTGGTCCAATTACCTGAGTGCATGTTTAATGTGTCATGTCCTAGTCCCTGATAAGCAACTGACCGTAACTTTCTCCTTACTCAGCCTGGTGAGAAGGACATCAGTCTGCCTCACGATGGAGTCTCCAAAGTCTAGAATGCTGGATTTTGTGTTGACTTGCCTTATGGACTTAGCGGTAGAGGTTCCATGAGATGTAACTCTATGTGTTGATGTGGGTGTTGTTTTGAAAGAGTGCATTTGGGGCTGCTGAGGGTATTTCTTATGTGTACTTTGTCTAGGAGGTCTTTGTGTTTTAGGAAGGTTACATGTAAGTGCCTCAGTATATGTGGGTCTGTATGTTTGCTTTGAATTGTGTGTGATGGGTGCACAAGGAGTACTTTTTTGTGAGAGCTTTGCCTCCAGTGACATTGTGTAAATACATCTCTCACATACCATTTCAGTTTGTTTGAGAATTAACTGGTTGTTAGTAAACATGAGATAATTTCTACATTGCCTTAGGATGCCTATATTCACCAGTAACAGAGACAGTAGAGACATGGCAACAGACCCTTTTTTATTGATTAGACTGTTGAAATGAGAATATTAATCACTGTCAGTTGTATCTGGTTTGCAACTAAGTTCATGCAGACAGCCAGCTAGATGTGAAAACAATCAGGTGTGGATATTATGCTGGGATGAAGTATTCAGAGCAGCAGCCATGGAGCCTATTAACATGGATCTTCCCTGGCTGAAGGTTCAACCCTTCCCATAGAATGTCAAAGCACAGGTCCTTAGTGCCCATTAGATAAGGAACTGTACAATGGGGCTCCAGCTAGTGATGTCTGTAGAAGAATGGAGGAAAGGTTTAAAAAACATGCAGGTTTATAAAAGTACTTTTCCACCCCCACTCCCTTACCACAGTGTGATAGAAATCACCCTTCCAAATCAGGGCCCTACTATGGCAGGCAAGGAAAAGAAGGTCAAAGGGGCCAATTAAAAAAAAAAGAATTTGGCAGGGAGAAATCAGTGAAAGCCTGACAAACCCCATGGTCCATCTTAAAACAGGGAGCAGCCATGGCTGCATTTCACACATTTGGTACTTATCAGTAGAGAACCTTTAACTATTCATGACTCAGTACTTATATGTTTTTCATTGCTGTATTTTTTCAGTAACAGCATCTGGCAGAGCAAATAAAGTCAACACTACCATGTGTGTATGTCAGTGCACGTTATTATTTTGTGTGCCATATGAATGGGAAATGCAATTACGGCTGTCACAGGAGTTTTCTGTTGAAGACTCTACAGTAAAACAACTTCATTACCGACATGCATTAGGAAAAAAAAAACACATTTGTAACTCCATGAGTTATGTCCTCCATAGCAGCACAGTGAAAATAAAAAAATAATAAAATTAAAATACTACTACTACTGATGATGATAATAATAATAATAATAATAATAATAATAATAATAATAATAATAATAATAACCTGCTATTACTTTCTGCATCCTTGTAAGCTCGAAAATATGTTTAATCTCTTATGCTGCTTTTACATTTGCAATGCAAATTATAATTCCTCAGAATGTATGAATCACCTTATTGCAAAGGATGTTAAATTCTAACAATAATATTCTCATGCAAAGAAGAAAAATGTAATGTAATATTTATTTCTATCACAGAACATGTGCGTCGGGGAACCAACTTGAAAAGCCTAGTTATAGTAGAAATGTTGAAAGTGTGCTTTAACAAAACACCAGAAAAGCATTATGTTCCCTTCAGCTCTCTCAGGTTCAACAGTTATTAAGGCACAACCTTAGCCACAAATAAAATGGATACATTAAAGTAACAGAAGAATTCAGTGAATTATATTCAGTACTGAAATTGCTAGCAGTGAAGAGCAACTTACTGGAGTATTCAAATGTACTTAGATCAACTTACTTTGAAGGCAAGAAGCAGTTGATTACCATGGCAAGATCTTGCTGAGTTTTTCCCTTCAGTTTATTTTTCTAGTAGCCACATTCCTGCTGTAAGTATAGAGTTGTACAGCTTCAGACAACTTGTACCCAAAATGATTCTGAACTGTGGCAGTCTGAAAGAGAGAGATACTTGGCATAAAGTTGAAAATAACAAAGCAGCATCTCCTATAGGTTCAGAGGTGTAAACTAGGTAAAGGACAACTAGGGCCCTTAAAAGTCTAGTTGTGGAACCCAAGTTTGACCCTCAAATTTGATTTATATTCGGGGTGATTTACTTAGTTTCTCTGCCCATCAGAGACAGAGCCAGACAAGGTGCAAATTTCTGATTACCCATCCATCGATCCAAATTGTGCTTAAATATGGATAGGGAGGAACTCTGTTGTGCATGGATGAGGACCCTGTTCTAGACAATGTGAATTCTTTGAGAAACATATCTGTCTCTCCAACATGCTCTGTTTATGTCGCAAGAAAACTTTATGCATTGGAATCTAGCAGTTCTGTTGCTGTTTGTTTTGGAGATGTGCAAAAGATTCATCAAAACAGGGTTCAGGTATGCCTTGTATGCCAGGCAAAAATCACCTCTCTGAAGTTTGTATGATACAGAGTAACGAGACAGGGCTTCAAGGCGATCAGTGTTGGACATTGTCTTGCTCCCTGTATTCCTTTTGTAAGGAACCTTTGCGGAAGTCCTAGTTGCTGCATGTTTATGTTCAGGTACATTCTGAAAGGGGCATTAAACTCTATGATGGGCCTCATGAGGGAAGAGTACAGTGGTATGATGACATTTCTGGACCTAGATGCCACACGCTTGCTTATAAGTTGAGTAACAAAAAAGGATTTTCTTATTACATTAGACACATGTTGGTTAAAGGTTAGATTACTTTCTCCATGACTTCCTAGATCCCTGACCAGTGAATCAACATTTAAAGATGTTTTATAGATTATGTAGTTACCTGGGGGTGTAGACTTCCCAAAAGGTATTATAATGTATTTCTTGGTACTGAGTTTTAAGCCATGGCTTTGACACCAAGAATTTATCTGTGTTAGATCTTCCTGAGTGGTGTTCTTGTCTTGGGGGGATTCAGTAACTGCTTCCAGTTTGCAATCATCTGCAAACTTGGTTAGCCAGAGGCCTTTGACATTAGCTTTGACATTTGAGAAGTAAATGCTAAAGAGGAGTGGGTCTAGCACAGTCCCTTGAGGGACTCCACTGGTGAGCAGTCTCTTTGCGCAGGTGTCCTCACCCATTCTAACATCCTCGTTCGTATCAGTGAGCCAGCTAGCCATCCAGCATGTTAAAAAAGAGTTTATCATAGGGTCATAGGAAGTTACTTGGCTATTGGCCCAGAGGCTCTTACAAGCCTAGCCAAGAATTTTACCCATCTTCCGATAAGTCAGCACCTGATGCCTCTGTCAAGCAGGGACACAGGTGGAATCCCAGGGGCATATTTTCTGTTCCCCATCCAGTTATCCAGGTTGCACCTAAAAAGGGTTAAGAAGGTACTCCACTTGACATGGAGAGGGAGTCTATTATACAGAAGGGTGAGTCTCTGGGACGTAAATCTGTCCTGCCAAAAATCTCTATTGCTGTCACAGACCAGGTTGAGGTCATACATGTGGATTACTTGAGTGGAGCTAGACTCGTGGATATGCAGCAGTCCTGAAAGGTGGGGTCTGAGATAGCTTTGTATGCCAGACAGAGGTCACCTCTGAGGGGTCTGTATGAGACTGAGTACAGGGACAGGGCTTTTAGCCTATCTGTGTAGGATAGATGTTTTGGACCCTGAATTATCCTGATGAGGAATCTCTGTGGTCTCTCCAGCTGCTGGATGTGCTTTGTGTGGGACATGCCAAAAGGCGCATTGTACTCAATATTGGGTCTTATAAGGGAAGAATACAGGGATGTTATGATCTCTTTGTGCTGGATGAGATAACGTTACTAATGAGGTGGGCCATGTAGAAACCTTTCCGTAATGAGGAGGCAATATGGTGGTCAAAATTCAGTTGCTATCAACCTGGGTACCCAAGTCCCGCACAACTGATTTCATGCTTAGGACCTTGTTATTAATGTGATCATTTGTAGGGATGTCACTCTCCCCAAACGGGATGATGATACATTTTTTGGCATTTAGTTTAAGGCCATGTTTCTGGCACCAGTCATTTGTTTGGGTGAGCCCCTCTTGGAGGATGTCCACATCACTAGGGGAATTGATGACAGCACTCAGCTTGCAGTCATCTCCAAAACTTCATCAGCCATAGTCCACTGGTTTTGGCCTGCACCTAAGAAAAGTGTATCCCAAACAACAGAGGCCCCCAGACTGCTCCCTGGGGTACACCGCTTGTTACAGGTCTACTGCTTGAGGTAGCTTCCTCTATTTTGACTAGGTGAGTTCTATCAGTGAGCCAATTTGCTACCCATCTGGTAACATGGATTGATGCCTAGTTGAGACAGTTTGTCTATTATAGCTGAGTGGGGAATAGTATCGAAAGTCTTGGTCAGGTCAAGTTAGGTGGTGTGCACCATCTTCCCCTCGTCCATGACTTTGGTGACTGTCTCAAAGAAGTTGACCAAATTTAACAAGCACGACCTCCCCTTGACAAAACCAAACTGTGTGGGATTGGGTGTTCTGAGGTTGACAATGTCCTTGTTAATGAGGTCCATGATAATCCATTCCATGGTATTGCAGATCAGAATAGTTAGGCTGATGGTTCTATAATTTCCTGGATCGGTGGATGCTCCCCCTTTGCACAAACTGATGACAGCAGCTGTACTCCACTCCGCTCGGATGAAGCTGGTACTCAGGTTTGCTACAATAGGGTACCCGATGGTGCTGCAAGTTCTTGCATGAGCTCATGTATGATGCAACCTGGGATGCTATCAGGTCTCATGAGGGCTGTATTTCTTGCTTTGAGAGGGCAGTGATGACTTGCTAACTAGAGATAAGGGGAGGAGGCAGGTGCTGGGGATATCTTGATTTACTGATGGGGGGTCAGAGGGGTGAAGTTACCCAGTTCTTTAACTTTATTGACAATGCCCAAGTTGGATACTGAATCAAATGCCTTAGCCAGATCTAGGTAGGCAGTATGCACAGTTTTCTTCTGCTTATTTGTTGGATCTATCAAATATTTTCACCTTTACTTAATGAAATGTTATAGTAATAAGTGGACTGGACACACTAAATTGTCTAGGTTTCCAAAAAGGAAGAGTTGCTCACAGTGGTTGGCTTGATTTTGTTGTTATTTTGGCCATTAACTCCGTATACATGCCCTGTAGCATTCAAATGGAGGATGTGTAGTGGGAATAATACTGGAGTACTGCTTAGCTGTAGACATGAGCTGTTAAGATTCACATCAGATGCATGAAAACAAACCTGTGAGGTGCAGAGAAATCACATTTGATGATAAATGGGTGTAAGGGAAGGGCAATAGTAATTTAGTAAACCCATGGAAAGACAATAGGCAGAGATTTTACAACAAGTGAGATGGAGAGTCAGCCACAGAATAGGGAAAGTAATAATAATAATAATAATAATAATAATAATAATAACAATAATAATAATAATAATAATAATAATAATAATAATAATAACAATAATAAAAAGCATGTAAAAGACATACAAACAAATTGAAGCTGTGGCAACCATTTTTTTCTTTTGTAGGATTATTCAGCTCTACAGTACACTCCATATATATTCCAGTTGCAAATTATTTTCAAACAGCCTATTTTTATTCTGCTGCTGAAAGCCTTTGTCATTTGTGATAGCCATGCATTATCCCATTCCCAATAACCCTCTCCTTCTGTCACTCGTCATCTACTAATACTCCATGATCCTCTGACAGAGCAAGTGGAACAGAAGGCGGCAACAATGTGAGCAGGCTGGCAAAACAAGCAGGAGGGATTGAAGTCACCAATGATCCGTACCCAGTGCCCACTGAAGATGTGGAAGCGGATGAACCCTAAACAAGCATTCATATCTTCCAAATAATACATGATGGAGAATAATACAGATTGCATAGGAACAGACCCTAATAAGAACATAGGCTCCACAGGTGTTGACAAAGCACAGCACTCCAAATTGTTTTTGAGTGAAAATGTTTTGGCCCACTGCATCTCAACAGCACTACCTATTACCATCATTAGAGCTTCCTACAGCATAGGGCTGCACACACACTTCCTTTTCCATCTCACAGATACATGAGTCATCATCCATCCACTACTGCAAGTAATGCACAGGCAAGGTTGTCATGGCACTGGGCCTGAGGTATCTGAAAAGTACAACTATGTAGGAACTTACCATAATAGTGCATGTTCAAGTATATTGGTGCCACATTTTTCTTAACTACTGGAACACAGTCTCAGATATCTGCACATATATAATCCAAATTCTATTTGTTAGGAGCCTTTGCACTTAGGGGAACTGGATACCATCCACCTAGAGTGTCAGAGAGCTTCCAGTACAAAGCCAGCTTCTGACTATGGTGTTTTGGAAATCCCATTCCAAAACAGTTGAGGAAAGCCCTTTCAAGGAGTACTAAAGCTAAAGCTGGGTATGCAGAGGATACAGTAAATAATAAAGGAAATTATAATCTGCCTGAGAAGGAGGTGCAGAAGTAACAAACCTCCCCAGACAGCTATCCAGACCCAAGGATCTAGATCAGGAGTGTCCAACCCATGGCCCCGCATTGCGCATCCCCCTCAGAGCTCTTCCATGCCATCCATGACCCCTTAATAAATTTAAATTTAATTTTTTTTTTTTTTTTTTTTTTTACATTACAGCACATGCTGTCTTTTGTTTGTTCTAGCATTTTTTTTTTTTTTTTTTTTTTTTTTTTTTTCTATACTCCAGTCGCAAGATGCTCAAAAACACTATTTTTTTAGTTAGTTTTTATTTGAAGGGGAGTTTATAGGAAGGGAGAGGCCCGAGATTTTATTTACGATTTTATTTTAAGATGCAAAAGTACAGCACTATAACATAGCAAAAGGTAAAGGGAAAGATTATTTTTTAGCTACTTTTTTTTTTACTAGAGAATGTACATTTGTTTACTGATTTGGTCAGCTTTTATGATTTAGAGAGTGAGGGATGAGAGACTTTCAGAAGAGAGAAGAGAGGTATGTGACAAGAAAACAAATACAGATAAAAAAAAATAAGAAAAGCAAAAGCAAAGAAATAGAAAAAAGAAAAAAAGAAATCTATAAAGAGGAAGCACATGTTAAGAAGAGATCGGATTCAGATGTTGCTTTTAAATTTATTGAGCTGTTTTTTTTTTACTTTAAGTTTTTCAAAGCTGTTACTTTCAACTTTTTTGGCAGGCAAAACTAGTAAAAAGTCTCTATGGTGTAACCCATACAATGAGAAATATAGATATATATATAATATATATAATATATATATAAAATATATATCAAAACATGAGGTCAAAAAGGGCAGAAACATGGCATGTCTAGTGCAGAAGGTCTAAACATACATGTTGCATGCATTACTAAAAGTAGAAAAAGGAAAAGGGACTCAAAAGAAGAGGGAATCTAAGTAAAGCAAAATGTAAACACTGTGGAAGTTTGGAGCTGTGGGCTGGTTGGGTTTTAGTTGTTATTTTATTTGTGTTTTTTTTAATTATTTCTTTTTTTTTTTGATTTTATTATTTTTGATCTCAATATTTTCATGGATATTTATATGGACATCAAGATTTTTGCTCCATGTTTGTTTTAAAAGTCAAGAGCTTACCACTTCTACTGAACTCTTGAAATCAGAAGAAAAAAAAAATGAAATCAGACTGTTCTGACTTTGTGTGTGTTTGGTGACTTTATTTGGACTTATATTTGTGACTGGGAAGCGTGATTGGGTCTTTCTTGCCTTTTTTTTGCATTTAACTGTTTTTATTAACTGAACAATCTTTTTATGTGACCTTCTTGAATGTTACTTGAATGTTGTGTGTGTGTGTGTGTGTGTCTTTTAGACACATGGAGAGTTGTTAGCATGTAAGTGAATGTAACAAATTAATTCACTTATACTATGGGGTTGGTTTCACAAGGGCATTTCAGTGTGAGATCAATTTTAGGGCAAATACTATGCATTTATTAATTTATTTATTGTTCAAATTCACCTACAATACAGTCATTTGCCTGACTTTGCTATTAGTTTATGACACGTTGCTTTTTTTTTTTTTTTCTTTTTTCGTGAGTAGACCTTTTTTGGTCCTCACGATCTAGATAAACGAGGAAGGAAAGCTAAAGTTTGAGGGAGGATACCCCACCCCTGCAAGGATGCCAAAAATATAATGGAGTAGAAAGAATCAAATCAGATGTTGAGATGGACATGGTGCTGCAAATGTGATTTACTCTAATACTTGCCATTATGGTAAGTTCCTACACTATTGTATTATGACCGTCATTTAGATGACCATTGCAGTAATCTTGACAACTGGAAGGTTTTACAGAGCTGATGATCATAGTGAGGTGGCCATAATGAGGCAGCCATAGTAAGCTGGCCATAGTGACGTGGCCTGAGAAGTGTGGCTGGGTTGCAGCTTGCCCTGAAGGATGGCCATAACAAATCTTGTTTTAGTCCTAGAACCAATGCTGGATCTGTAATGTTTTGAAAAAGTGTGAACAGATGTCCAAGTAGCTGTTTTCAAAATAGATTCAGTATTAACCCCCTTAGGAAAAGCCACAGTACTGGCTATTCCTGTAATACCACAAGCCATGTCTGTCCCTACTGAGTGCTTTCCCTGAAGTAGCAAAACTGTATACGCTGTCATAGTCATGTAGATGTAGTCTGTTTCAACATATTCTTTCCCTCTTTCTTTGCTACAGAAGAGACAGATGACTAATTGGGTTTTCAATTACCCTTTGTCTTGGGCAAATAATGTACTAGTTGCCTGTGTACCTCCAAGCAATATATATTTTTTTCAACATTGTTTTGGGTTGTAACAGAGTACAAAGGATTAATCCATATACAATCACTTTAGCTAGCACATCTTGGAGTCTCTTTCTCTGATACCCTTCCAGAAGGAGGAATACAGACATCACATTGAAGTTTCAAGTAGTTTATACATTTAAGCAGGTAGATGGACACAGCAGCACCACCAACACAGGAACAGGTCCTGGAAAGGGGCCAGGCAGCTGAGGGACTTGGAGAGATTGACACAATAGAAGGGACCAACCAGAACTGACAACAAAATAGGACTAAGATCTGGAACCGCAAGACAAAACCATTGACTCAGCAATAATTTTAGGTAGCATCCTGTTGCTTTATTTTAGGACACAAATAAATACATCTCCATGGGTTCTGTTCAAGCAGCTTTATTACATACAAACACATTACTACTGTTGATGATTGACTCTAACTTAAGTAACTTATATACAATTAATGACTGTGGTTATGCATACTTACTCCCTAGCTGCTTCTACAAAATGGCACTAAGGTTGTGGACATGTGTGGATTATATATGTGCACGTACACCCTCACAAGTTTCTTAAAGATACAAGCACACACACTTTGCACTCTGATCTACATACTCCCTGTTTGAGAAATAGACCATACAATTGTTATGAGACTGTTTAGCATGCAGGAATCACAGGTAATCCATAGACATGCATTATACAATACTAAACATATAGCTATATACAATCAAGTCCATCCACGTTGCTGCATATTTCAGACTTGGTTTAGATATTTGTCCATATCGTGTGACATAAAATTGGGAATTAGATTTAGCAACTGGGACAGTTTCTGCAAAATGGTTGACCTGTGGAATGTCCAAATCACTTTCTGAAACAGAGTCAGACTTTTGAACACATTCTGGTTTGGAAACAGTGTATGACTCATTCTTTGATTTAGAGTTTGCATCTCAGATACAATGTTGTGTTTGCAATGTTGATAATAATTCTGGTAAAGGATGAAGATATTTGCAATTCCTCCTATACTCAATTCCTTTGGAATTTACCAAGTAAGATCTCAGCTTGGCACAAATGCCTGTCATCTGTCCTATTCGATCAAAACCTTTTGTTGTCTGAAATCATACCATCTCTCCTTCCCTCAATGGACGAAGTAGTCTGCTTGATCAGTCATAACTAGATTTCTAGATATTCCACTTCTTAAACAATTGAGCCTCGATGGTTTTAGTGTTTTTTGACTTAGGCTGCAACAAATTTGAAGAAATAAGTAGCATAGTCCTAATTTGCCTGGAAAGTATTCTTTGAGCAGGTAAACCAAGAATATCATCACAGGGTACATTTCTGAGATTAAGGAAATTCAATAATATATCTGTATTGTCACGCTTTGACCATCAAGTAATTGCTTTGCACTCTGTACTACTCATTCAGCTAGACAATTGGATAAAGGATATTCATGACTACTAGTAACATGTACAAAGTCCCATTCTTTTGCAAATTTCTGAAACAACTGGCTAGTAAATTTAGTACCATTGTCAGAAAAAAGTTTGTGTGGACTACCATGAACTGAGAAATGATGTTTCAAATTAGTAATAACAGCAGTTCAGGTTAAGTTTGGTAGCAGATCAATACTGAACCAATTTGAATAAGAGTCTACCAAAACTAAGTAGTGTTGATTGTTCCACTTGAAGATATCAGTTGCTAGGGCAGAGCCTAGACGGCAAACAGATAAGCACCATTTTTAGAACTCCACAAAACAGTACTAGAAAATAGGGAAAAATTATTTTCATTAACCAGAAATAGAAAAAAAATATTAAGGAACTTAAGAAGTACAACTCTACCAAATTTCAAGAAATATTATTGAGTTTTTCCTGTCAAAATATTCTGGAGAGCAACACAGCTGTTTGGTAATGGCCAGTTTAGAGAATTCTCACTCAGAAACCACTCTGAAGAAGGAGATACAACTGAAGTCTTCCACATTACATGAACTGTCATTGAAAATGGATAGATTCACTGATAATTTGGAAAGTCTCAAGGAAAACTGCCAAAACAAACAGATGTACTAAAATAAATACTGCAGCAACAACAAAGTAAATTACTTGATATGGAGACATTACTAAATGACATAGATGGGAGACTCAAAGAAGAGGAAAATCAGACAGAATTCTTACTTCATCAAAATAACAGGCTACTTAATAAAGCGGATGATTTAGAGTATAGGGAGAGGAGAACTAATATAAGAATATTTGGCCTTCCAGAAAAAAATGAGGGAGAAGACATTGTCACCTTTGTGAATTCCTGGCTTCTTGAAGTGCTTGATTTAAAAGAGGGATTATCAAATGGAATAGAAAGAGCTCACAGAGCCATAGGAAAATCTATACCCTCTTCACCTAATGCACCACCAAGATCAATTGTGGTAAAGTTCCTGTCCTTCTTGGATAAAGAGCTCATTTTAAAAACAGTCTGGAGAAAAAGTCCCATAACATATAAACAGAGTCAGATCAGATTTGACAATGATTATTCTGCAAAAGTGTTAGAAACAAGTGAAACTTATCAAAATAAAATAAAAGCGCAGATGGTATATCCTGCTAGAATCAGAATTTTCTATTTAAATGACTTGAGAACCTTTAACAACATTGAAGAAGCTTCTGCTTTCATCAAGAATAATAATATCATCACAATTCCTGAAGAAATGGACTGGACTGTTTCTACCAACTTGAAAAGATCTTCAGAAAAAATATTTGGTCTGATGTAAGGAAAAATAAACAAAGAACTGATTCTACAACTACACAGTCTTCCAAATCGCTCAAAGAATCAACAATGATATAGACTTCTGGACTTTACCTCAAAATTATGTATTTTATCTATTATATTGCCTATTATATTCTGAGACATTTATACTTTTTCTTAAACTTATACTTTATGTGACATACTCATCACAAGTCTAGTTGTTGTGTCTGATAATGTTAAATGGTTTTATAACTTAGAGTGACTTCTAAAAATATAGTTACACCTCATCCATAGGCAGTGAGGAAAACCAGATTCAAATGTTATCTTTCACTTTAGTATAATTAGTTATATGTAAAGGAAGAACAGACAACATATACATAAATGTTTTTTCTCATCTCTCGTTTTATTAATAGTATATTTAGTTCACCTCATTAATCATAGTTTCTGTGGCTTATTAACTTCACTACACTTCAAATTCCCATTTTAAAAGTAACATGGATACCCATATTTCTAAATGTGGAAAAAACAGAGTCACTATAAACAGAGTTCTGTTACGGGGTTCTGACAAGGCTGTAATTTGGAACATTCTTGTGCACTAGTTAGAGCTTCTCTTGTCTGCTATGAAAGATTTAAGGTGGAAATAGTCAGTTAAGGAATCCCCTGCTTGTCTGTTGTTAAGGTAGTGCTTGTAGTGTGATATCAGTTGCACAAGCAGTATATTTTAAGCTCATTTAACATGGTCTTTGGATTATTAAAATCTACAAACCCTGACTTCTTTTAAATAAATAAAAAGAATAGGTGTGAAATCAGTGACAGAGTAGCTGTTTTTCATGTAGGTAACACAAAGAAGAATTTACAGTAACATTGAATACCATCCAATTGAAAAAGTAATAGAAGCATTACAGACTACATTGTTACACTTGAAGTAAACACAGTCCTTTCTTACTTCTGAATTATTCCTACATAGGCTATAAGATATACTATGCTATGGTGATGCAGTAAAATTACATGTCTGATAGTTTTGTAAGCATCTGTTACAGCGTTGCAAGTGTAAATAGGAAAATATGTGTGTGAGATGCACACATCAGCTGCAGTTGTGACATACTTCTTCTGTGCACATAATAAGTAAAATTAAGACAGGTTTTAGACATATTATACTGAATACTTCATTAACCTGGTAACAGAAATCATCTAAGTTCAGAAGCCACAAAGGGACTTATTACCTTGTACTTATAACTCCTGTTTATTTGAATATAATGTGCACATTGCTTTATTAGATAACATAGTAAACCCTGTACTGTGCAGTGTTGTTATTTTCCTCTGCTCACACTGCCTAGACATGTTCAATTAAATTGATTAAGTAGTAACCAAATAAATAGTGAATACAGTAAATAGTAAATTACTGATTACTCTCCTCACCCTTTAGTGCTTTCTAATATTTGGTAAGTGGGGTTCAACTTTCAGTAAAGTGGGAAAGATGCTGGTAATTAGCCAAAATTCTTATACCAACATGCAAGTAGTTGTTTAACTGCACTACTAAATTGTGTGGGCATGTGTACTTAGTTTCTATGATGAACAGTTGATTTATTCCCAGCACAACTTTAAGCCATGGTTCTATAACTCATAAAATTGGCATCTCAGACAGTCTTGTGAGTGCCTATTGATGTATTGTGGGAGTTTCCTTGATGATGGGGAAGTACTGGGAAACCTATAGTAAAATTGCACATAAATTAGCATAATAAAGTAGTTTAGATGTCAATCATTCTACCAAGAATTGTTTGACTTACACATTTACAGACATAGGTTCCTAAGAAACGCAATTCCTAAATGATATTATGTATGCTATACATCTGGTTAAGGCAGGGATTTATAACATAAACTACCTTTAATCCTTCAGACATTAGTTGTATAGCTGACTATTACGCAGCTGATATTTTTACTGAATATTGACAACTGTTTAAATAATAAGGTTATCAGTTTCTTAGTGAGATGGTTGGTAAAATGAGTTCACCTTGGAATTTCATCTTTATTTCTTTAGAGGGCCCATGAGAAAATGCCTTCATGGTCTGCTTTTGCTAATGCTTCAAGTAGTAAAATAAGACAGATTTGTAAACTGTAATTCTTGATGAGAAATTCAAGTAGAGCACTAATTAAATAGATATGACATAGAAAGATTTCTTAAGGCACTGTTCAGCTTAATAGGTTTTGTATTTTTTAGAGTGTCATTACTTTTAACAATTTAATAACAAAGAAGAGAATCTGCCTACTCTTGTATCTTGCTGCATGACAGTCTTTGATAAACACTCTATTATTATAAAGGTTCTAAGGAACTGTGGCTGTGCAGAACAGCTTCAGTAATGCTCTGTCTTGACTAGCATTTTGTTCAATGTTCTGTGATGATATTCTCATAACATGAATTGATATAAATATGCATTAGTATTAAGAAGTTCATAAATTGCTCACCCACATGGCCATTTATCAGGGCAAATTGCTTCTATTTCATCATCAATGTGTGATCACTACGGTCTAATGTCTTTCTTCATTTTTTCTTTTAATTTGTCACAACTACATTCATGGGTGGACATAAAATAAACTGAATCTGGTTATGCTTTCATTTGTCTCTAATTGAAAGCATGTGAGTGATACATAGAGATTTATGACATATTGTTCACTCAAACATATTTACATTATCATCTCTAGTGAACACAACTCTAAGGGTTCATTCTATGGACTACATAGTTTTTGTAGTATGATTCAAGTGTTCTGAATAGACTTGTCTGTATTTATCTTCATTTATTAATACATTTCTAAATCTACTTCACTCAGTTATAATATATTTTTAGTATGTAGGAGAGTGTTTATTTGACATAATCATTAGCATATTGGTCATATCAGAATACTGGAGACTATTAATATGTATATATACTACTCTCAGGCAAAAGAGAACTAATATTAAGCAACATTTATTGTGTTATAAATGAGATTTTACTTTATGAATGTTTAAGTAGTGCATGATAGGATGATTATATTATGAAAAAGTCTAATCTAATCTAAAATTAAATTGCATTACCAAATCAATGCTCATTTCCATACATTCTGTTAACTCATTATTAATAGTTATATAGGGAAAATAATAACTAATAAGAGAAAAGGTGTACTGGAGCTTGAAAGGGGTTATTTTTTTTCTCTCTTTCTTTTCTCATGAGGGAAGTTATGGTTGGCAATTTGTTAGATTTATTCTCATCTAGCAGATTGGAAGTGTATTTCACTTCATGTACATTAGAGGGTTTACAAAAATATTTATATACTTGTTGTTATACAAGTAATTTTGGCATTTTTCTTTTTTCTTTTATTTTTTTATTGGCCTGAACTAAACTCTATTTTAAGTTATTTGACCAACATTAAAATAATGACTACAATGAGAAGTATTAACACAGAAGTTACACATTTTACATTTGGTATGGTATTACAAAATATAATACAAGACAAATATGATGTAAAGTTAAATACTGAGAATGGACTTGACAATTTTATCCATAAACACTAATGGTTTAAACAATCCAAGGAAAATATCTAATTTATTAAGATATATGAAATTAAATACAGTACAATTATTATTTCTTCAAGAGACTCACTTCAAAACATTTGATACCTTTAATTGGAATCCTAATGAATATATGATCTTATCTCACTCTTCATATAAGAAAAAGACTAGGGTAACTTTAATTTTATGTAAAAAATGTCACTATTCCTCAAATCATTTACAAATATGAAAATAAAGAAGGACTCCTAGCCATAGTAATAGTAAAATATAACAATAGACTCTGGACATTAGTAATATATATATTGGTTTCCAGATATTGGGTTTGGGGCAATAAGAAAACACATGGATCTATTAACTAGAGTATGTAAAGGAAATTTGATTTTGGGAGGTGACTTTAATTGTATTTTGGATAAATCAGAGACCACAAGCAAAATAAATGTATGTGTAAGTTCTATAGGGAAGCTACTTAAGAAATGGGAAGAAAGTTTAAATCTAATTGATACATTTAGTTATAAGGAGAAAAATTCATTAGTATTTTCACACCAAGACCACAGATGTGAGACACATACAAAAATTGATAAAATCTTCATATCTCAAGAGATAATTCAAAAATAATAACATTTTCCATAATCCATTGTCCCTTTTCAGACCATAATTCATTAATTCTCAAAATATATACAAATTACAAGAAATTAATTTTTATGTCAATAATTCCAGCTTACATTACAAAATAAAAAAAAATAAACATCGGTTAGATTCAGAAGTACAATTCTTTTTAGATATAAACTACACTACTGAAATAAATGTAATTAATCTTTGGGATACTTTGAAAGCCTAGCTAAATGAAAAAAATATTTCATGGTATAAAAACAAGCTAAAACAGTGGGATTCAGAATTATGTAACATCCAAAAATAAATTACAGATCTCACTATTAATTCATCTACTTACACACAACATAATCATAAAAAAGCATTGGAAGACTTAAACAAAAGATGTAATGAAATTCTAACTCACAAAACTAATATAGCTGTAGAAAGGTTAAAACTTAGTTTCTATGCAGTATCACCCAAACATATGCATAATTTAGCAATAAATTTAAAAACAATTCAATTGAAAATAATATTACAAGTATTATATGAAGGAAGGAAAAAAAGCAAAGAGGTTTCGGATATAAATGATATACTAGATGCATTTAAACATCATTTCTCTGACCATTATAATGATACTTCACATATAACTAATAAATCAAACTTAGACCTGGAATTAGTAAAGGTAAAGGCGATACCAGAAAAGTTAAAGTTAGACATTCAAAAACAAATATCTGTAAAAGAAATTACTCAAAAAATCAAGGAAAGTAAAAGTAATAAAACACCGGGAATTGATGGACTAATTAATGAATTGTATAAGATATTTCCATCTTCAGTAATTTCATTGTTTCACAAAACTTTGAATGAAATTCTAGCACAAAACACAACTCCAGTTTCATGGAGATACTCCTTAATTACACCCATTATAAAAGAAAACAAAGACCCTTTTCAGTGTAAATCTTATAGGCCAATATCTTTACTTAACAATGATTATAAAATCTTCATGTCAATATTAGTTAGTAGAATTAAAAAATCATTGACACACATAATAAATGAGGATCAAACATGATTCATTTATAAAAGACACACACATGACAATATACAAAGAATTCTAACACTCATAGATTTTCTAAACAGAAACAACCAAGAAGCTCTAATAGTAGCTTTGGATATAGAAAAAGCCTTTGATTTGTTGAGCTGGGATTTTCTTTTTAAGGCTTTAGAATTGTTTGAATTTTCTACTAATTTTATTACACTAATAAAGAATATTTATAAAAACAATTTGGCTTATGTAAAACTTGGGCCATTTACCTCAAAGGCTATTGAAATAACCAAAGGTACAAAGCAGGGTTGTCTGATGTCTCCTATCCTGTTTGCCTTAGGAATTGAATTATTTGCCTCATTAGTACATCACATCTCTAATATATCAGGCATATATGTATATGGTCAACTCAATTCTAAAATGATGTTATTTGCTGATGATATTTTATTCACATTATCTGTCTCAGTGAAATCAGTACAAAAACTAGATTAAATAGTAGAAAGGTTTTATCATATTTCCGGCCGATAATGTGAGTAAAATATTTAACAAGGGAAAATCTAATTATATACATTTTTATTAAAAGAGAGAATTTATTTCAACTACAATTTGTGTGATAGGAAAACAAGTTCCCATAATAAAATATTTAGGAATAACACTATGTGATAATTTGGAATCTACATTAGCCACAAATTATAGCAACATAATTAATAAAATAAAAATGTTAATAGTACATTGCACAAGATATTCCCATAGTACCTAACAAGAAACTCTTGAAAGAAAGAAATACAATTCTATTAAACTTTCTTTGGTATCCAAAAAGAATAATAATAGCCTATACACATCATATTAGATCTTGGGAAATGGGTGGAATTAAACTTCCAGATTTAGAATCATACATAAAAGCTTCCATATTAAGAACTATCATCAATTGGATAGATCCTAATTATTCTTCAACATGGAAAACATTGCACACTATTATTTTTCTAAATGAAAATAAAATAATTAAAAATTGTATATTAAGTGAACAAAATAATAGGATGTGCATATATTGACTGTTAATATTCAGTATAATATAACAAAACCAACAAACTTTAATTATATAAATAATATTTACAATTTATTCAGAAGATTTATATATACTAGCACAGATATTAAGATTTGGCCAGACTTGATAATACCCTTTATCTCTACAAATAATTTCTTCAATAAAATTCATAATGTTATTTTGACTAGATGGGAGGGGAAAAACATCAATTGTTGGCAAAATTGTATAGAGAATCAAGTAGTATTAGACATTTAAAAAATTCAGAATAAATATGGCATTCCATCAGCAGATTGGTTGATACTACAAAACATATTATCATATGTCAAGGATCTTAATAGTAAAATTATTAATTTTCCTTATAAAACTAGTCTAAATTTGATAAGTCTAATATCTGAAGTTATTTATGACAATTATAATTGGACGATTCTTATTTCAAAATTATACAAAATATTGATAACATATAAAACTAACCCTAATGCAAGATATTGGAATTTCATAGAAAAGGGATGTCACACTAATCTATCAATTGAGAGTAAAACAAATCTTTTATGTTCTGTTAACTTAAAATTTAATTTATAAGTATGGAAAATATTTGCATGAAAATATATTCACAGGGCATTTATTACACCTGATAAACTAGCCAAATTGAATTCACTTGATAAATCCATTTGTTGGAGATGTTCTTTAAACTGTAAAGCTGATTGGTCTCATATATTTTTTGATTGTTTTAATATAAAAAAATTCTGGGAAGAAATTACTATTTTTCTCCAAGATATATTCACAGATACCTTTATTTTAACCAAATCTTTAGTCATTTTAAATGTTAATCATACTATTGGAATTAATAAAAAAGATATATACCTACTTTGGTCCATACTAGCTGTGGCAAGGAAATGTATAACTAGAAAGTGAAAGTCTTCACAAGAACCTTCTCTAGAAGAATTTTTGAGATTGATGGAAGAAACAGCGACATTAGAAATCAAGGTGAAAGAATCGAGAATTTCAATGAAAACATGGACAAACAATCCTTGGGAAAAAATTTTAACTCTTATTGAGACATTAAAAATGAACCCTAAATAATTAATGTGTAAATTTATACTTTATTAATTGAATATTATACATTTCTGTTACTAATTTCATATATTTTATTAATTTTTCCCTCCTATGTTAAGGTCAATTATACATAGTATATATAGAGGTTTATAATACTTGTTTATTGATGATTGTATTGTTAAACATTATATTATTTGGAAAATAAAAAATTATTTGAAAACAAAACAAAAAAAATTATCAGTTGCTATAGTAGACCAAGGTAATTCAGGAACTGGACTTGGCTGAAGAGGTTCTCTTTGGAAATGTGATCTGGTACTATTGCATACTGAACAAGTAGAATGAACTCTATCAATGTCTTTCAATAATGAAGGTCAAACCACTAATTCTCATGCTCTTCTCTTAGTGGATATGCTTTCTGGGTGACCACAATGTAAAATCTGAATATATTCTTGTTGTAAGGAAGCAGGAACAACAATTTTGGGCCTTTGAAAATAATGCCATCTTCCTTCAACAATTTATCTCTGTAAAGAAAATATGCTTGCACTTCAGTTGATACACTAGATTGTTTTGATGGCCATCCGACATTAATATAGCGATTAAGCTTCTGTGAAATTGGATCAGTCTGAGTATGATCTCAACTCATCAAGTCTAGTGGTGGAAAACTTATGCACTGACATCACATCAAAGTCAGAATTCTCTGCATCAAGCTGTTCTGTTGTATTTCTAGGAGATCTGGATAAGGTATCAGCCAGATAAACCAATTTACCTTTAGTGTAGACCATTTTGAAATTGTACTTCTGCAATTTGAGCATCATTCTTTGTAATCTTGCTGGAGCAGAATGCATAAGCTTCTTTAGAATAGTAACTAAAGTTGATGATCAGTTTCAATCTGAATAGCTTGACCATAAATATAATCATGAAACTTGGAGCATGCAAATATTATTGCCAACAGTTCATTTTCAATTTGAGCATACCGCATCTCAGTTTGTGTTAGTGTTATAGATCCATAGGTTACCCGTCTGCCCTCCTGATGTATAACTGCACCTAAACCAAATTTTGAAGCATTACAGGAAATAATAACTAGTTTATTCACATCATAGTATCTTACATTAGGTGGGGGTCACAATTTTCGGCTTAAGGTCTTCACATCCCTTCTGATGATGTTCTAACCATGGCCATGCAACATTTTTGCTTGTTAGCTCTCTTAAAGATGCTGTCAACTCACTGAATTCTGATATAAATTTGCCTAAATAATTGACCATGCACAGAAAATGCTGCAAACTTTGTACATTATCTGATGTTGACATCTCTAGAATAGCTGAAATACAAGAACAGACCAACACCACAAACTGTTAAAAAGACAGATATGCAGGACAAAGCACGTCAAACACCCAGAAATCTTCAGGTATTCAACTCTTTAATAAAGAATAATAAATGTGATGAACAAACCACAGTACCATACTGTAAAGTTAAGCACTTTTCGTCTGGTTCAATGTCCAGACTTCTTCAGGGAAATAGCAGGTACAAACTGATTCTTAAATACTAAAATACAGTTTCCTCCACCCTCTCATTATTCAATTATTTAATGCAAAATCAGTTAAACATACAAAAAGGCTTAAACTTATAAAACTGAATTAAAATGCATTCCATTAGAACAGCTAATTCATCACTAGTATTTAAATCAGCTACTGCATCTGCTACCATAAATGTGTCAACAAACAATTTACATAAAGATTATGAGTAATGAACATTATAATAAACACATAATATATATATATATTTAAATACTTTAGTTCAAAACCAGAACTGTTTAACCCCACATTTACTGTAAAGGTTACCACAATACATAAGATTGTACAGATGAAAATATTAAATCAACCATAGTTATAAAACCAAAATAAACATAAAATATAAACTTATAAATAAATACATGTATACCATAAAGCAGGGCACATTTTCATAGCAGAATTGTCATGGCAAGATCACTTGTAAAAATGTATTATCTATTTAAACTTTTCAGTTTCAATAAGCATTTGTATTGAGCAACCGTCATTAATACCAGGGAAGTGGCAAGCATCTAAACAGATCTGCCACATCAATTCTCTTTTTTACAGTAACAAAGATCTTGGACCACCCCTTATGTCTCCAGCTACATGATCTATTACCCTAAACATAAAGCTATGTGTGGGGTTACTTTTGATATGGGCGTCTAATGCGTTTTCAACCTTGCCTTTCCTAATACAATAAAGGTGCTCATACACCCGGTCCTGCAGTCTATAATCAGTTTTTCCAACATAGAATGTAGGGCATAGGTTGCATTGGGCAAGGTATACTACATGAAAAACACAATTCCAGCACTGCACCAGCAATTTTTTATTTAAGCGATAATTCACCTTCATGGATCCATGAAGGCGGTGCCGAGGAGTAAAGAGATCTTTTAAATAAATAAAGTGCTCTAGTGCAGTGCTGGAATTGTGTTTTTTATTTTGTTGTTGCTACTGTTGGTGTTTTTTCAAGGTATACTACATAACTGGTGTTACAATTGTACTTGCCTGAAAAGATCTTGTAATTGTTGTCCCTAATATTAAATGAACACCCTAAACTCATGTGCTTACAAAAGTTACAAGATTCACATTTACTCATCCCAGGGTTGTTAATAACATTATGTTGTTTCATTTCTATAAAATTTTTCAAATTCAAGCCTCTCTTAAAAGTAAAGGAGGGATGTGGACCCAACAAGCTACGTAATTCCAAGTTATTACTTAACAAGTTCCAGTTCTTCTTTATAACTGAAATAATGTTACCACATTCAGGAATATATGTTAAAATAAATGACAAAGGTGACCTGTTAGCCTTTTGAATACTATTCATCCTGTTACATGATGATAGGGTACCTTGTAGCAATGGTAAATAAAATCCATTAGATGTTTTATACAATACTTCATCTGTCATTTCATTGATAAGTTCCTCTGGGTAACCTCGAGTAAGGAACATGTCAGCTATCTTGTTACATTCTACTATAAGCTTACTCGCAATAGTCACCATCCTCACCGCTCGGACTAACTGCCCTTTTATTACAGATTTCTTCTGTTGGAAAGGGTGGGAACTACTGAAGTGTAAATAGGTGTTTGAAAATGTATCTTTCTTGTGGATCCTAACTGCTAACCCCTTGTGAGACGAATCTTTAAACACTTCAATGTCCAAATAGGCTATTGCTTCTGTGTCAAATGTATGTGTAAACCTTAAGAATGTGGTAGTTTGTTTTAAATATTCCACAAACTTTTTTCCGCTTTGTCCAATTTCCCCTTATATAAAATAAGAATGTCATCTAGAAACCATGTGTACAAGAAAAATGTATCTGTTATGTGATTTTATGAAAGAATACATTTTCTTTTCCAGAGATCCATCACTGAGTTGGCAAAGCTGATCCCACATGGGGACTCCATTGCCACCCCGCTTTTTTGTAAATATAGCTGGTCATCAAACACAAAGTAGTTGTTTGTTAGAACAATAGTATGTTCACTAACCTGATCTCACTATCAAGGGCACCCTTCATGCTCAAAAAACCAAGAACATAATCAATACCTTCTTCCTGAGGGACAGACATGTATAAATCCATGACATCTATCATTAAAAAATTGAAAAAAAACTCCAAAACAAGTGAATTCAATTTACTTAAACAAGACCACAAGTCTTTGCAAATCTGTTCTTCATCCACTAGGTATTTCTTTAGAATATTATCAGCTACTTTTGCCAAGGGATGCATAATACTATGGTGGGCATCAACCAAAGGCCTCATGGTTGGGTCAGTCAGGGATTTGAACAGTTTTGGTTTTTGAACTAAAGTATTTAAATATATATATATATACATATATATATATATTTTTATATATATATATATATATATATATATATATATATATATATATATATATATATATATATATATATATATATATATATATATATATATATATATATATATATATATATATATATATATATATATATATATATATATATATATATATAGTATGTGTTTGTTATAACGCTCATTACTCTTAATCTTTATGTAAATTGTTTGTAGATGCAGTAGTTGTTTTAAATACTAGTGATGAATTAGCTGTTCTAATGGAATGCATTTTAATTCAGTTTTATAAGTTTAAGCCTTTTTGTATGTTTAATTGATTTTGTATTGAATAATTGAATAATGAGGGGTGGAGGGAACTGTATTTTAGTATATAAGAATCAGTTTGTACCTGCTATTTCTCTGAAGAAGTCTGGTCATTGAACCAGACGGAAAGCGCTTAACTTTACAGTGTGGTACTGTAGTTTGTTCATCACATTTATTATTCTTTATTAAAGAGCTGAATAGCTGAGGATTTCTGGGTGTTTGAAGTGCTTTGTCATGCATATCTGATCTCTAGAATAGCAGCTTGCTTGGTCGGGTATGGTCTCAAGCCTGCACTCATAAACAAATATCCTACATATGTTACTTCTGGAAGTCTGAATTTGCACTTCAGAGGAATGAGCTTTAAGTTCCCTTCACATGCTCTGTCTAGAATTTCTTTAGTTTTCTGTCATGTTCTGCTTCACCATTGCCTCCAACCAACAGATTGTCTACTATTATGGCACATGGATAACCAGAAAAAAATTTGCTCCATTGCATGCTGGAAGACTTCATTTGCAGAATTTATTCCAAATGGCATCCTTAGGAATCTTTATCTGGAGATGAAGTACCAAAAGTAGTTAGAAATGAGGATTTGCGGTCCAGCATCATTTGCCAAAATGAACTTTTTGCACCCAAAACAGAAAATACAGTGGCATTTGGTATTAGAGCTGCAACTTCTTCAACTGTGTGCATTGGATGATACAGTATTTTTAATGCTTTGTTCAGATCTCTTGGGTCAATACATATCCTGATTTTGTCTGAGCCTTTTTTGTGAGCAGCTACCATGGATGACAGCCATTCTGTTGGTTCTGTGACTGGACAAATCACACCTTGCTGCACCATTTTATCCAGACTGAGCCTTAACTTTATCTTGCATCACTACTGGAACTCGTCTTGCTGGTCTGACTATTGGAGTGATTTCTGGTCTAACCTCATAGAATACACAACTGGAAGTTTGCCTAACTTTTTCTTCGAAAACATCAGTATACTCAGAGAAAATACCTTTGGAAAAATTAGAAATCGGAAATGCACTTATATGATGAACTTCTTTAGCAAAAGAAAGCAGGTTCATTCTTAAACTATCTTTGAGACCCAGTAAAGATTTCACTGGTCTTCAGACTACATAGAATAACAAGTTGTAAAAGTTCTCAGCCAAATAACATGAAAGTATCACTGAACCTTCGGCTTGAATTTCTTCACCTCGTTAAGCAAGAAGTCTCACACTACTGGTTACATTGATTGGTTCGTTAGTTCTCACTATAGCAAATGTGTCTGCTGACATAACATTACACTTTGAACCAGTGTCTGCTTTGAGCTCTGTGGATTTTCCATTAATTCGGACAGTACAAAACACTTCACTTCTTGTTAATAAGTTCACTGCATCAACTCTTTCACCAAGCACTGATACACCATCCTCATAGAAATTTGACTGCCTCGGCTCTACTTGATCAACTTTCTTTTTTGTACGATCTTTCTTTGCAACTGTGTGAGGCTTACTTGATTTACAAAACCTTTGGAAATTATTCCATTTTTTACACTTGTGACATTTCTGACCATATGCACTTCTCTCTTTTAGACTCATGATTTGCAACACATCTGCGACAGTTAACAATAAAGCTAGATTTGGGTTTTGCTGATTCAAGTTTGTGTTTCACTGAGCTGGCACTGGAGCCCGCACCTTTCTTGAAACTTTCTAGAAAACCTTGTGACTTTTTTTGGAAATCCTGTAGCTGCTATGTGCTTAGGCCTATTCTTGTTTGCCACGTGTTGCATACTTTTGACATCTGCTCTGGAACCACCTGAAACCATGGTCTTGTTTTTCTTTCTCCTCATGGATTTGACATATCTCTATGGCTTTGCTGAATGTTAAATCACAGTCACAAAGTAAAATCTTTCTCACAGCAGTACTGTTAATACCACATACAAGCCTGTCCTTTATCAGCTCATCTTTTAGATCACCAAATCAACACGTTTTAGCTTTGTTTCTCAATTCAGTTATATAAGCTGCAAATGTTTCCCCTGGTTTCTGATCTCTTGTGTAAAACAAATGCCTCTCTAGTGTAATATTCATCTGGGGTTACACATTTCTCTGTACTTGCGCTTCAAATACTCAGGGTCTTCCCTTGATTCAGCTTGTACAACAATATGGTGATGTGCACCTTCTCCTTCATAAACTGCTGGCGCAGACACAAATGAATGCTCTCTTTCTATGGCCTCTGACCCAGCTAGGTTTAGCAAAATTAATGCCCCTGTGCATTCTCTCTATCTGCATAATTGCTTGTATAAAAATGTCATACTCTTGCTCAAATATTCTCCAGTTCTCTGCAAAATTCTGATCAAATACAAATGGTAGGGGTTTTCGAAATCCATCTGCCACATTAACACATACCAGCAAAGGGGTTTGCAAATAGGTATATTAGGTATAAATATACACACATGTGCATATGCCAGAATTAATGCCAATAATTGTTCAATGCCTTTGTACTCTGAACTTGTACCTTTGTTGGGCTTTTCGGGATAATGTGAATAAACAAACTCATAGTACTTTCAAATAACTTTGCAAAATAAACTTCTCGGACTTTTTGATACTTTACTGGACTTTGTGAAATAACTTCTTGGACTTTTCGATGCTTTCAAAATTTTACCAGTAAAGACAGAAGTGCTAAAGTCATGTATCATCATTTGCTATACTTTCGGAATTTTATCGGTAAAGGCAGTAATGCTACAGTCATTTATCATCATTTATTAAAGTCGTCACTTTAAGAAACATTTGAGAACTTTACAGTGTGACTGAATAATTCACGAGCCCTGTAATACTCTTGTAATGTAATCTTTTGTAAGAAAACACCTCTTGTCAGTGTAAGAAACATAGTTTCATAGTTTCATAGTATAGTACTAGGCTATCTGCCCTGGGGCATTTGTAAGCCTAGCCATAGTGATGTGGCTTTTGCCACCCCATGAAATGGTACAAAAAATGTACAGAATAAATTTAGAATACTGTGCCTCTGTCAAGTAGTGACACAATGAAGGTCCCCTTATATAATAGAATTAGTTTGCTGTGCCCCTGTCTAGCAGTGACACAGATGTGACCCCTGGGGTAAACTTACAATCTCCCATCCACTCATCAAGATTTCTCTTGAAGAGAGTGAGTGAGGGGCTCTGTCTAATACGAACTGGGATCTTGTTCCAAAGCACGGGAAGCCTTTGGGTTATGAATCTATCCCTCCAGCATGTCCTATTCATACTTGTGCCGAGGTTTAAGTCTTTAGCTCTCGTGGTCCTGATGGATTTGGATTTTTTGAGGTGGAGCATGTCCATCAGATCTTGATTGGACATGGCCTTGTACATCAGGCAGAGATCACCTCTGAGCAGGCGGTATGCTACTAAATAGAGCTTAAGTTTCTTTAGTCTGGCAGAATAAGACATATGTTGGAGACCCTTGATCCTCTTGGTGAGGTACTTTTGTGGTCTCTCCAGCTGTTGCAAATGCCGGGTGAGGTACATACCAAATGGGGCATTGTACTCAATCATGGGTCTGATGAGGGAGGAATATAGGGGTACAATGACATCCTTGGATCTGGATGTGAATCCCTTCATGATGAGGTGTGCAAGGTAGAATGTTTTTCTAACCACTTTGGCAACGTGGATGCCACGTAACTGCACAACATGAATAAATCAATCATCTATTGCCTTAGACTCAATAAATTTGCAAAGTAATTGCACTTTGCGAATAACTGCATACAGCACACTGAGATGTCCCCAAAATGGCAGTACCTCACTAGGCAACTCTTTACAGTACAAGAAGCACTCTTTAATGGTGGTGCTTTGCAAATAGACACACCCAGCACAAAATATCTATAGCTATACTTTGACTGGATTACATGACGTAATAGGACATTGCACACAACAAACTCTTTGAAATAAATGCACAGTAATAAGCACACACTGTAAGCACTTTTACACACCTTGAGATACTTTGAATAACTTTAGTTATGCCCTTGATACAATAGAAAGTCATAGTTATGCCCAAATACAGCACTTTGCCAAAACACATGCAGTCGCTTTGCTTTATTTTCACTTAATGTGCCCTTTATTTTTCTTATTGTAAACATTTTGATCATTAAAGCCCTTTTTACGCCCAATACACTTTTCTTGTGCTCGTTTTACTCTAAACATGCCCAACTTTGCCTTAAACACACTCGTTTTTTGCTTTACACATACTCTTTTTGCTTTACAGTTAATCATTTCATCGAATACTTTTGTCTTTAACATCTTTAGTTAGCAAACTTTTCATGCTTTCCACTTGCCTGATAATGCAGTCTATACCCTTGTAATGCCCCTTTATTGTATTTTGCATCATGTATACAGTTTTTGTTATTTCTCATTACCTGTGTTTCTTTCTGGCTATGTTTGTGCACTTTTCTTTCGATTTGCCTTCACTATCTCCTGGCTCCAAATATTCTTTTCTCTTCAATCCCGGTTATGACACCATGTCCCTTTCATTTTAGGACATGAATAAACGAGTTTTTGTGGGTTCTGTTCAAGCAGCTTTATTACATATTAACACATTACTACTGTTGACTATTGACTCTAACTTAAGTAACTTATATACAATTAATGACTATGATTATGCATGCTTACTCCCTAGCTGCTTCTACAAAATGGGAATGAGGTTGTGCACGTGTGCGGGTTATATACGTGCACATACAGCCTCTCATACTTCTTAAAGATTCAAGCACACACGTTTTACACTCGGATCTACAGGGCCTAACTTTTATACCTTTTCCCCAGCACACCAGATAGTTTTGGGCATAAGGGATGAATTTGTTTTCAGGATTACCCTGTTTCTGTGAAGACCTAAGAAGAATTCCTTGCACAAACTAAAACAAACTTATAGTTATGACTTTCTCCTAGCTAAAGTGACACCTAGAAACACAGCATGTTTCTGCACCAAAAACATTGCGCATGTTGTAACTGCTGATTCAAAGGGGACTGTGGTAAGCTTTTCCAAATTTTAATATGGATACCAGGGGTGTTATTTTTTTCTGTATGAGCACTACATTTAATACTCCCCGTTTAAGGAATTGTTTAGCTGACCTTGAGATGACCAAGGATGGATCAGATGGCAAAACAGGCTTTAATGGAGGTATTAACGCACATATTAGAAGATCAGGAAAATGAGTGAAGAGCTAGTTTCCTGCTTTCTTTCAAGGCACTAGTGGGACAAATCTGTTCCATATGAACAGATAAGATTTCGTACTGGAAGACCTTTTTCCCTAATAATATTCCACAAGTGCTCAGTATACTGGTACCTACAGGGCATTGCAATAAGATCATCCAAGCTGTGAGCCACAGAATCTCCAGGATACGATGTATAAGCGACCCTTTGTATGCTTTCCTAGGACCAAAGCAGACGGAAGTACTTTATGTTTCCCCAGACACCTCCATGACAATGGAGAACCAGAGCATCCTGGGCCAAAAGGGGGCTATCAACAGGATCTTTAGCTTATCTTATCTCAGTTTTTGAGTCAATATGGGGAGAAAAGAGATCAGAGTGAAGGAATGCAGTGTCAGACCTGTCAAAATTATGGAGACTGCATCTCTTTCCCAGATCTTTTTGCGTGGTGCTCTTGAGCAGAACTTTTTCATTAAGCTGTTGCTGTATGGTGAAACAGATGTCGGCTCTCACAGCCTTAGCATTACTTGAATGAAGACCTCAACTTTTAACATTAATTGATGTTTTTCTGCTTTTGATCTGCTTAGTTGGTCTACCAGTGTGTGTTGAGCTAAGATGTACTGTACACTTACATTAGTAAAGTGTTATGTTGTAAAGCCAAGTTCCAAGCAGCCACTGCTATTATGCAAAGCGTATACGATCTGTCTCTACCCAACTTCATGCTTGCTTCTGATTCACAAATTCATGCTTCTGGTGGTTAGTGCCAGCATACAGCCACAAAACCATGCTCACAAAAACACGTGTGTAGACGCCCACATCTACATCCACATATACACAATGTGCATGTGTGTATGTACGCATACATCTGTTTACTAATGGTTTCACACATTCTAACACAAACCTCATGAAGTAATGCCTTATCAATGAGTGCAGATAGTCTGGTATGCCATGCAGAAGAGCAGCTGCACTTGTTGCAATGAGCTCTGTGTGCTATGCTGGTTAAACGTTACTGACACTGCTTCAGTGATAGCCTTGGTTCCTGATTAACATGCCCTGTGTATGATGTATGATAAACGTTACTGACACTGCTTCAGTGATAGCCTTGGTTCCTGATTAACATGCCCTGTGTATGATGTTTGATAAACGTTACAGATGCTGCTTCAGTGATAGTCCCTGGTTCCTGATTAACATGCCCTGTGTATGATGTATGATAAACGTTACTGACACTGCTTCAGTGATAGCCTTGGTTCCTGATTAACATGCCCTGTGTATGATGTTTGATAAACGTTACAGATGCTGCTTCAGTGATAGTCCCTGGTTCCTGATTAACATGCCCTGTGTATGATGTATGATAAACGTTACTGACACTGCTTCAGTGATAGCCTTGGTTCCTGATTAACATGCCCTGTGTATGATGTATGATAAACGTTACTTATGCTGCTTCAGTGATAGCCTTGGTTCCTGATTAACATGCCCTATGTATGATGTATGATAAACGTTACTGATACTGCTTCAGTGATAGTCCCTGGTTCCTGATTAACATGCCCTGTGTATGATGTTTGATAAACGTTACTGACACTGATTCAGTGATAGCCTTGTTTCCTGATTAACATGCCCTGTGTATGATGTATGATAAACGTTACTGACACTGCTTCAGTGATAGCCTTGGTTACTGATTAACATGCCCTGTGTATGATGTTTGATAAACGTTACAGATGCTGCTTCAGTGATAGTCCCTGGTTCCTGATTAACATGCCCTGTGTATGATGTATGATAAACGTTACTGACACTGCTTCAGTGATAGCCTTGGTTCCTGATTAACATGCCCTGTGTATGATGTATGATAAACGTTACTGACACTGCTTCAGTGATAGCCTTGGTTCCTGATTAACATGCCCTGTGTATGATGTATGATAAACGTTACTGACACTGCTTCAGTGATAGCCTTGGTTCCTGATTAACATGCCCTGTGTATGATGTTTGATAAACGTTACTGATGCTGCTTCAGTGATAGCCTTGGTTCCTGATTAACATGCCCTGTGTATGATGTATGATAAACGTTACTGATGCTGCTTCAGTGATAGCCTTGGTTCCTGATTAACATGCCCTGTGTATGATGTATGATAAACGTTACAGATGCTGCTTCAGTGATAGCCTTGGTTCCTGATTAACATGCCCTGTGTATGATGTATGATAAACGTTACAGATGCCGCTTCAGTGATAGCCTTGGTTCCTGATTAACATGCCCTGTGTATGATGTATGATAAACGTTACTGATACTGCTTCAGTGATAGCCTTGGTTCCTGATTAACATGCCCTGTGTATGATGTTTGATAAACGTTACAGATGCTGCTTCAGTGATAGCCTTGCTTCCTGATTAACATGCCCTGTGTATGATGTATGATAAACGTTACTGATGCTGCTTCAGTGATAGCCTTGGTTCCTGATTAACATGCCCTGTGTATGATGTATGATAAACGTTACAGATGCTGCTTCAGTGATAGCCTTGGTTCCTGATTAACATGCCCTGTGTATGATGTATGATAAACGTTACTGATGCTGCTTCAGTGATAGTCCCTGGTTCCTGATTAACATGCTCTGTGTATGATGTATGATAAACGTTACTGACACTGCTTCAGTGATAGCCTTGGTTCCTGATTAACATGCCCTGTGTATGATGTATGATAAACGTTACTGATGCTGCTTCAGTGATAGCCTTGGTTCCTGATTAACATGCCCTGTGTATGATGTATGATAAACGTTACTGATGCTGCTTCAGTGATAGCCTTGGTTCCTGATTAACATGCCCTGTGTTTGATGTATGATAAACGTTACTGATGCTGCTTCAGTGATAGCCTTGGTTCCTGATTAACATGCCCTGTGTATGATGTATGATAAACGTTACTGATGCTGCTTCAGTGATAGCCTTGGTTCCTGATTAACATGCCCTGTGTATGATGTTTGATAAACGTTACTGACACTGCTTCAGTGATAGTCCCTGGTTCCTGATTAACATGCCCTGTGTATGATGTTTGATAAACGTTACTGATGCTGCTTCAGTGATAGCCTTGGTTCCTGATTAACATGCCCTGTGTATGATGTATGATAAACGTTACTGACACTGCTTCAGTGATAGTCCCTGGTTCCTGATTAACATGAACTGTGTATGATGTATGATAAACGTTACTGATGCTGCTTCAGTGATAGCCTTGGTTCCTGATTAACATGCTCTGTGTATGATGTATGATAAACGTTACTGATGCTGCTTCAGTGATAGCCTTGGTTCCTGATTAACATGCCCTGTGTATGATGTATGATAAACGTTACTGACACTGCTTCAGTGATAGCCTTGGTTCCTGATTAACATGCCCTGTGTATGATGTATGATAAACATTACTGATACTGCTTCAGTGATAGCCTTGGTTCCTGATTAACATGCCCTGTGTATGATGTATGATAAACGTTACTGATGCTGCTTCAGTGATAGCCTTGGTTCCTGATTAACATGCCTTGTGTATGATGTATGATAAATGTTATGGATGCTGCTTCAGTGATAGCCTTGGTTCCTGATTAACATGCCCTGTGTATGATGTATGATAAACGTTACTGATGCTGCTTCAGTGATAGTCCCTGGTTCCTGATTAACATGCCCTGTGTATGATGTATGATAAACGTTACTGATGCTGCTTCAGTGATAGCCTTGGTTCCTGATTAACATGCCCTGTGTATGATGTATGATAAACGTTACTGATGCTGCTTCAGTGATAGCCTTGGTTCCTGATTAACATGCCCTGTGTATGATGTTTGATAAACGTTACAGATGCTGCTTCAGTGATAGTCCCTGGTTCCTGATTAACATGCCCTGTGTATGATGTATGATAAACATTACTGATACTGCTTCAGTGATAGCCTTGGTTCCTGATTAACATGCCCTGTGTATGATGTATGATAAACATTACTGATACTGCTTCAGTGATAGTCCCTGGTTCCTGATTAACATGCCCTGTTTATGATGTATGATAAACGTTACTGATGCTGCTTCAGTGATAGCCTTGGTTCCTGATTAACATGCCCTGTGTATGATGTATGATAAACGTTACTGATACTGCTTCAGTGATAGCCTTGGTTCCTGATTAACATGCCCTGTGTATGATGTTTGATAAACGTTATTGACACTGCTTCAGTGATAGTCCCTGGTTCCTGATTAACATGCCCTGTGTATGATGTATGATAAACGTTACTGACACTGCTTCAGTGATAGCCTTGGTTCCTGATTAACATGCCCGGTGTATGATGTATGATAAACGTTACCAATGCTGCTTCAGTGATAGCCTTGGTTCCTGATTAACATGCCCTGTGTATGATGTATGATAAACGTTACTGATGCTGCTTCAGTGACAGCCTTGGTTCCTGATTAACATGCCCTGTGTATGATGTATGATAAACGTTACTGACACTGCTTCAGTGATAGCCCTGGTTCCTGATTAACATGCCCTGTGTATGATGTATGATAAATTTTACTGATGCCGCTTCAGTGATAGCCTTGGTTCCTGATTAGCATGCCCTGTGTATGATGTATGATAAACGTTACAGATGCTGCTTCAGTGATAGCCTTGGTTCCTGATTAACATGCCCTGTGTATGATGTTTGATAAATGTTACAGATGCTGCTTCAGTGATAGTCCCTGGTTCCTGATTAACATGCCCTGTGTATGATGTATGATAAACGTTACTGATGCTGCTTCAGTGATAGCCTTGGTTCCTGATTAACATGCCCGGTGTATGATGTATGATAAACGTTACCAATGCTGCTTCAGTGATAGCCTTGGTTCCTGATTAACATGCCCTGTGTATGATGTATGATAAACGTTACTGATGCTGCTTCAGTGACAGCCTCGGTTCCTGATTAACATGCCCTGTGTATGATGTATGATAAACGTTACTGACACTGCTTCAGTGATAGCCCTGGTTCCTGATTAACATGCCCTGTGTATGATGTATGATAAATTTTACTGATGCCGCTTCAGTGATAGCCTTGGTTCCTGATTAACATGCCCTGTGTATGATGTATGATAAACGTTACAGATGCTGCTTCAGTGATAGCCTTGGTTCCTGATTAACATGCCCTGTGTATGATGTTTGATAAATGTTACAGATGCTGCTTCAGTGATAGTCCCTGGTTCCTGATTAACATGCCCTGTGTATGATGTATGATAAACATTACTGAAGCTGCTTCAGTTATAACATTGGTTCCTGATTAACATGTTCTGTGTATGTTGTATGATAAACTTTACTGATGCTGCTTCAGTGATCGCCTTGGTTCCTGATTAACATGCCCTGTGTATGATTTATGACCTGCACTCTATTCTTATCACACACTGTTCTCTTACTGCTGATTTTCATTAGTCATCCTCCATCCTCCAGTATCGCACACAATCCATCATTTATTCATCTGGTATGTCAACAGACAATGGCTGGGATTCAGACAGGCTTAGTGAGATGGGGAAGCCTTATCTTAGAAGATGTTCCCATATCTCTAAGTCTTTCTAGTTTTAGAGACCATGCTACTGTTGCAATTTTCTACTCTTGGGGCCTTAGCACTGGTTTCTGAGGCAGATCTGCCTGCTAATGGGGAAGTTCTAAGGAGTGTCTAATACAAATAAGCAATGTGCTCTCCGCTGTTAATTTCCACAGCACTTGGTTTTCTTAGCTGAATGATTCTCTGGGAGGAAAAATGGAGAGCTGTAAAAGCATGGAGTATGAATGGTGCAGGTAGGTTCAGTGAAGGCACGGGGGTTGGGTGTGTTAATGTGGGGATATTTGAAGATGTGTTTGTTTGTTTGTAGGTGGATAAATGTAGCTGTGTGTGTGCGTGTGTGCGTGTGTGTGTGTGTGTGTGTGTGTGCACGTGTGTGTGTGTGTGTGTGTGTGTGTGTGTGTGTGTGTGTGTGTGTGTGTGTGTGTGTGTGTGTGTGTGTGTGTGTGTTTGAACAGGTATATGTGTAGGGAAGTGCCTTTGATAATGGAGTGCATGGGTCAGTAAGGGGAACACCAGTGTGGTTAGGGCTGACAGTACAAGTGAGCTCTTCAGAGACATGCAATGATCCAATATTCAGCTCTTTGTCACTGTGGCCTTATCTGCCTTACTCATGGTTATACTAACTGATCAATCCATGTGGGTCAATTAATTTGAGCAGTGAGCTTTTTCCTGAATCCGGACCTATGCATATGAATTTGTTTGCTTGTCATTTTTCATGTTTCTATATATTCTAAATATTTTTATACAGAAGAAACACGTATATTCCCAAAGAATGTTGTACTCACATTCTCAGCTGAGCCTCTTCCATTATTTGCTATAGGCTCTGCAATGTCACTGTATTCACAGGAATGCATAGTCATCGTCACTTACCTTGTGGTGCTAGGAAGAGGTTGTTACCTATCACAGGTGCACAGGTGCCAAACACTTTCTACCCATAATTTGTTTTTGTTATTGTCATCTTCATCAGCTCAGTCTGAAGAATAGACTCCTTGTCTTGGAGAGTAAGGAGATAATGCCACTGAGGGGAATCTACTGCAGATAACCCAGAGGGTATTGTGTGGTGTGTTAAGTTAATGCATAGTCTTGTTGTTAAAATGGTGAGGGTGGAGAACAATAGACCATCTTAGCTGCCTTTTTAGCGTCACTATAAGTAGAAATATTTCAGACTGGAGTAGTGGGAAAATTGTTCCCCCAACCACAGTGATGTAGAACGCAAACATCAAAATCATCTCTAATTGGATATAAGCAACCATATCAGAAAAGAATGTTTGAAGTAGTACATACGCTAATCCAGACAGAAATGAAGATGTGAGTTACAAGCATCTTCATCTCCTGCTCTGCTGATGAGTTGATGGCACATTGTGCCAGGAAGTTTATTTTAAATGATGTAAGATAATTAATCCCAAACATTATGTTTTTTTTTCTAATATAGATAAAAAGATTGTATATCTAGAACTATTTTTTATTTCAGCTATGGATTCACAGATTGCAGCATAACTGAATACTAAATCACGAGAGATTTTTTTCTTTTCCATTGTGACATTTCAAACAATTAACAGCCCATGAAAAGCAGATTCCTTCATTCCTGATATACACCCTCATATTTAAAAGACATGCACACACACACACACACACACACACACACACACACACACACACACACACACACACACACACACACACACACACATACAAAGTACACATGTACACACAAGGGGTGGCGTAAGCCACAAAAATATGGGCTAGGGGTGGCGTAAGCCACAAATACAAAGTACACATGTACACACAAGGGGTGGCGTAAGCCACAAAAATATGGGCTAGGGGTGGCGTAAGCCACAAAAATTTGGGCTAGGCTTATAAATGCCTTAGGGCAGATAGCCTAGTATAAACCTATGAACCTATGAACCTATGAACCTATGAACATTCACGTGCACGCACACACTGATAGGCATATGTGAGCACACATGGACCAACACATGCCCAGACATGTATACACACATGCATGCATAGACACACGCATGTGCAGGTGAGCGCACATACACAGTTGCATATACACATGCACCCACCCCACAAACACACACACACACACACACACACACATGCACACACACACACACACACACACACACACACACACACACACACACACACACACACACACACACACACACACACACACACACTAATAATCTGTATGAAACATCTGAATGCATATCTCTCCATTTTCATAAAAGCTATTTTCTATTAGATGAATTATGGATTATACTAAAGATATGACAGCTATTGCAAGCAACCTCAGCCTCGACAGTGCATCAGTCACATAGTCAATAACATATAAGAATACATCAGAGATGCAAATTAATGCAGAGGTAGCCCACATTGATTTTAGAAACTTTTTTTTAATCTGCTTGTGCAGATGGAGCTATAAGTAATCACACCCATACCTCTCAACCTGGAAACATCAAAAATCCAGACAAGGTCCATGAAAAATAGGTACAAATCTGTACACTGATTAACATTGAATTTGCATACATAATTACATAACCCCACCCATTTCAATGGAATTGTGGTATACCAATTTTCAAATACAAACTGAAGAACATACAACCAAAATATGGCATCAGAGTCCCCCTGCAGCCATTCCAATGTCCCATTACCTGGTGATATTGCCCCATTTACCATAAACACTAATGTGTGCATACTGCTTTACTTCTGCAATGATTATTTTGATTTTATTTTTACATTTTATAGCACAACAATACACAAACTCTAACAGACATCTGCTAAACAAAGCAATACTGTCTCACAATGAAAATAGACTTGGCTTTAAAACTTCTCTGCCCTTGAAACTCATATTCATTGAAATAGCAATGAAACCTACACCACATCCAAAGAAAATGCATCTGGCCAGTGGTGGATAAGGATTACCTTTGGGCTGTTTTCAAATCATTGACCTCTTGCACACAAAACAAGAAACATACATGTGTTCTTTTTTTTTGATACACCTTCCTGAATTTATTAAGTTATATTCCAAGTATAATACAGCACACTTGTTAGACAGAGCGCATTTTAAATTTACTGTTTGACCATTTTCCAGTAGGCTGTACTGTAGGCAATGAAACAAAATGTATGAACCAATAATGACAAAACTGCCCAATTTAGAACATTTCCATAATAAAAGTCTACTTCCACACCCACACTATAAGTAGAATGACAGTAGCGTAATCCATAGGCATCTTGCACAGCTTCTCGCACCTATTTTCAATTTCAGTTTTTTTTTTGGGGGGGGGTCAAAAACCAGGGTTGCATTTAAACATTGCATGTATAATTTTGGAAAATTGCTAGAATAAAATGTTGTGCTACCACCATGCATGTCATTTGTAAGTCTTGAACCCAGGACCCTATTCATTACAGAGCAACATACCACCATGCCATATCAGCAGTTTCCTGAAAAATAGGAAGACTGAAACTTAATGGCTTAGTGAATTCAGTTCTCACTTATCACCATAGCTCTCAACCTCTTAGCACAAAAAACCTGGACAAACAAAGCCAGTAATGGGGGAATACAAATTCAGTTCTCACTTCTCACCATAGCTCTCAACTCTTAGAACAAAAAACCTGGACAAAACTCACAAGTGGTGGTGGCTAGGGACTTACCAGGGGCACATTTTAAACATTGCTTGTATAATTTTGGAAAGTTGTTAGAATACAGTGATTACCACCATGCATTTTACTGGCAAGTCTTGAACCCAGGACCCTATGCATTACAGTCAGAGCAACATACCACTATGTCAAATCAGCAGTCTCCTAAGTAATAGGAAGACTGAAACTTAATGGCTATCATTTAGTGAATTCAGTTCTCACTTCTCACCATAGGTCTCAACCTCTTAGCACAAAAAAGAAAACTGGACAAAGCCAATAATAGGGAAATACAAATTCAATTCTCACTTCTCACTCACCATAGCTCTCAACTCTTAGCAGACAAAATCTGGATATGGCTCAGAAATGATGGTGGCTAGGGACTTTAGGCTCTTTTTATCCTGCACTGAAAGGTACAGGGCTTGGGCCTGAATATTTCTAGCATATTACATGGGGGCATTTTCACACACTCACTCACACACACACTTCGTTTCCTTACTTGAGATGAAAACAAGTGGTGCTGCTGCTGTTAATCTATTTGAGTCTTCCAAAATGAATGCTGCTGCCCCGTCATTCCCATTTGTACTTGATTCCCCAAACAAATAACAAAACAAGTGCTGCTGCCTGATAATCCATTATATTCCTGCTGGCATTTGCAGCCAGACCAGCCGGAAATGACAACATGAGCTCCTTGAGCTCAATTCTGACAGGCTAGTCTGCCTGATGGAGCTGATGTCATTGTGCACATGATGAGGTCAGCTCCAACAGCACAATATTTAAAAAAATTAAAAAACAAAAGAAAAAATCGGAAATGAAGGTTTCTGTACTCTTTATGTCTGTAGACTGTAGAATGCATAGTAAAATAAGGCAATTGTTGTTAGTCAAGTCTTTGTAAGTCACTATGTCCAGGGCAAACAATGTGCATCTTTCCCACATTGAGACAACTCTATCAATTAGTAAATGATTATTATTGTTTTTATTGCACTTTATTGATTGATTTAGTCCTATTGGGCCAGCGGCCTCTTTTCAAGTGAGAACTGAGGTGGTATTCATACTGACTATAGAAAATTTGGTCAGGATATATGTTACTAATTTTTATTTAATGTAATTATTTATTTATCTATCTATCTATTTATTTATTTATTTATTTATTTAACGTTTGTTTACTGGGAAAGTCCAACTTGGAATGAGCCAATTTTCAACAAAGGGCTGGAGAGAAATGCTCCAGATGCATGTCTTTGTAATTTTACTGTTGCAATGATTTTATTTTGTACTCTTATGGCCAGAACTCCTTCTGAATCAGTATGAGGGTACCTAGATTTTTTCTGAAGTTTAAATTCTTCTGCCAAAAAGAACTTTTCCAACAGGATTTGGGACAGTACACAATGCTCTTTTTCACAATTTCATCTTCCCTATCAGAGTTATGCTTTGAAAAAGAGCATGATATTTGACAGACGTAGTTATGGATATCCTCGGCAGTAGTAGAATCCTTGCAGAAGGGCACAACCACTCCTACTGTATGGAAACAGTGTTTATATCACTGCAAGCTCCATTAATTGAGGGTTCACTATTTGTGATCTTAACTGTTTGCAGGTAGTGCAGAATTCCATAACTTGGTTAACTACAGGTGCTCTAAATTACCTTCATGTTAAAGCTGCTCTCTGGGATCTGCAGTGTCTACCAGTTTGATTTCATATTATCTTTAAAGTGATGCTGTTGGCCTAGCTAGCCCTACATGATATAGATCTTCCATATCTTAAGGAGCTCCTGATTTTCTACTAAATGTTTAAACTCCATTGATCCTTCATTATTATTTTATTGGAGTTGCCCAGCGTGTTTCTGGAAGCATCTGGCACTCAGTCTTTTAGTCATTAGTCTACCATCATAGGGAACATACTTTCCCAGTGGATTAGGGAATACCCTGCACTGTCATATATTAATAGATCTCTTGAAACTTGTTTACTTCTTTAAAACAAGATTATTGATGAACTTAACTTTCTTTATCTCCAGTCTTCATCTCCACTAACTCACATCCTATAATTCATCCATTCAGCCCTTTCATGCACTCAACTCTGAATACCTTAAATAAAAAAGGAAAACAAAACACTTCCTGTACTGAAGCTTTGTTTTAGCTTGTCTTTCTCCATTCATCTCTTCCTAACCATTTCTCTCAATAGCCTCTCTCTCACTTTATATTATGCAAGAATAATTTTAGCAATATTACTGTGAATATACAAACAGCACTCGATATGGAACCATTACTGCTATGTTTCTGTCTGTAATTTGCTTTTCCTTCTGTTAGTAACATTGTAAATATTTTAAAATGTAAAACATTCTGATGCTTTATTGCTGTTGTATTAGTGAATTCTTTTCTCTTGTCCGAGCTTTTCTCCCCAGGTCTGCCTTGAAATGGGCTCTTTTGATGAAGTTGAACTTTCCTGGTTAACAAATGTCAATAAATAACAGTATCCCTTTTAATTATTAAGATTTTATTTCTATTGTATTTATTGTTTTAACATTGTTTTCTTTGTACTGGTCTGTTTGTTACTGTATTTCAATCTTTTTTTAATGGTGCTTGGTTACAATCACCTTAATAAACTTTAAAATAAATGTGTTTACAATGTTCAGAAGGTGCTGAAGTAGAAAAAAAATATTTCTGAATTATTCTGAAAAAAATAACTTTGCATTAGCTCTTGCTAATGCAGCTTATAATTTTTTCCTGCATCTACTACTGTAGGTCATCCATGGCTGGTCATTTGTACCCACTAGTTCTTTTCACTACAGAATAATACACTAGGAACTTACTTACATCATTCTTACACAAATGATAGCAATGTGTTTGTTAACTATTGAATGCAAAAACACTTTAAATTCACGTTGTCATTTTTTTGTTATTATTATTATTTGTGATATTCTAGGTTTTGTGCATAAATATTTGATAGTATGTGGTTCATACAGTATTGATGTTGTGGGACTGACCATAAAACCTATACTCACATGCATACAGATATATCTAAATAGATAAAGATGCAAATACACACACACACACACACACACACACACACACACACACACACACACACACACACACACACACACACACACACGCACACTAAATACAGCTTACTTAATGTGTGTATGTTTATACATGTATATGTGTGCCTGAAAAAGGTATAAACACAGACACAATGACACTTTGATGTGGATCCACTTGAAGTCATAACACATGTAAATATTATTTAAATTATTTTGTTAAAATAAGAAAAAAATAGTTATTAGTGTTTTCTACACAAACTGGAAATGCTTAACATTTAGGTTCAAGTGAAATGCCACTCAG
>NC_056744.1:492276477-492298977 GCF_019279795.1 Protopterus annectens
TGATGGAATGAGTTTTTGGAGTTGGTGGTGAATTTGCAGATTTTATACAAACACAGTTGGTACCCACTATTCTCAAGTCCATGCTGTCCTGCAATATCTTGCAAACTTCTTTGGTCAGGATTGGCCTACTCTTGCATAAAAGCTCACCTGTCTGCTGTCAGTGCCTGCATCCCTCTTTGTCCTCCACTCATGGCTGGGGCAGAGGTCAAGCTTTTTCTCAGGAAGAGTTCTACATCTTAATAAACCAAAGAAACCCATCTCCCCTGCTGTGTTAATTTCATGCTGGAAAAACTTATGCTTCCTCCCTTTGAACTAGCATCCTCTGCTTCTCTAAAATTATGTACTCTTCAAACCATCTTCTTCTTGGCTGTACCCTGTGCTAGGAGAGTTTGAGTTGCAAGTTGTCATGACCATACTTTTTTTTTTTCACAAGTACACTGCGACTCTCATGGGTTTGGCATCCTTCATGCCCAAGGTAATGAACGAGCTGTCCCTTTAGTAGGTTATTAATCTTGCCGGTGTATTTCCCAAGCCACAGAATGGAGGTGGAGGGCTTGCTTTCACTAGATGTTCGCAAATAACTTGGATTTTGTCTGGACAATTAAATCCTTTAGAAAGACTGATCAGCTCTTTGTGTCATGAGTCATAAGCTGAGACAATTTGTCTCCAAATTAATGCAGCTTGGATTTCTAAGGCTCTTGCTTTCTTCTAACTCACTCTGTGATAAGACCTTGCTTTTCTTTTCTTTTGTAAAGTGCATTTTCATTAGGACAGTGGCTTTCTCTGAGCATTCTCACCCACAAACTAGTAAACCATCCACTAAATGTCCCATCCCTCCAGAATCTACTCCAACCCTATCGCACCACCAGACCACTAAGATCCAGCAACAAAAATCACTTGCAGATCACTAAAGCCAATAACTCTGCTGGTAAAGCACTATTCTCTTGCACCATAGCCAAATTATGGAACTCCCTCCCACCCACAATTACCTCCATACCATCATGCACCCACTTTAAAACTTTACTAAAAGCGCACCTAAAAACATGCTGGCTATGCCCTTGCAACTCCCACTCTAATATCACCCACCCCATCCAACCACTACCTTTCTTTCCACTCCACTAACTACCTTGATTATAGCAAGCTCAGATGCTCATAAGCCAGTACTTATTATACAGCAGGAACTTCTTGTAACATTTGTTAATGTATGTTATGTACTTCACAGATAAAGATTCTAGTTGTCTACTGATGTACTATGTTCTTCATCTGTAAATATGTTGTAAATAATTGCTATGTAAATTATTAATCGCTATGTAATCCAATGTAACTACTGTCTGTTTATTTTAACTATGGAACTTTTCTCCCCGGGCCTCCGCTGAAAATGGACCTACGTCCAGTCAGACACTCCCGGTTAACAAATATAAATAAATAAATATTGTAGCAGAAATCCAGTTTGGATTGTAAGCCAAGTTGGAGTTTGGTGAGTAGGGGGGGGGGTGCCATAAATTAAAGACCTGGAGGTTAAGGTCTTCCTGGTGGAGGGAGTTAGGTAGCGGTTGTGTCAGTATAGCAGTCCTAGTTTTTGGTGTTTTTTTAGTGGCTATTTGAATATAGATGTCTAATTTCAGATGTTCATCAATGATAATACCCAGGAGTTTGGTGTGTGGCACAGTTTCAGTGGGGGTTTCATTCTGGATTATTATTGAAAAGGAGGTGTTATCAATTACTGAGCTTCTGGAGGGAGTAAAGATCATTAGTTAGTCAGGGCAAGATGGTTGTTATGCATCCAATTTTCAGTTTTAGTGAAAGCAGATTGGGTCTTTAGTTGCAGGTTGAAGGGGGAGACAGCAGTGCAGATGATGGTAGAGTCGTCTACATACTGGATCAAGGAGGATTCAGGGATGGTGTGGTGAAAGTTATTAATGAATATGTTGAAGAGTAGGGGGCAAGAATAGAGCCTTGAGGATCACTGGTGAGGGTGTGCAGGAAGGGGGATATAAATGATTTCCATTTTATAGCCTGCAGCTTTTCAGAGAGGAAGCTAGAGAAACAGGATGTTGTAGAAGGGGGCAGATTTTGATGGGAGAGTTTGGACAGGAGAATGGTGTGTGAGACAGTGTCAAAGGCTTTGGATAGGTCTAGGAGAAGGGAGAATACGAGTTTTCCAGAGTCACAAGCATGGCTGATGCAATCTAAGAAGGAGAGAAGGGCAGTGCTGGCATTGTGGCCTGGGTGAAAACTGTGTTGGATGGGGGTAAGGAGGTTATTGTGAGTTAGGTATGGCATGAGTTGTGCATGAATACATTTTTTTGGGATTTTTGAGAGTGGAAAAGGGATGGCAATGGGCCTGAAGTTGGTAATGTCAATATTTTTGCCTCCATTATGGAGTGGAATAATGAAAGCATGTTTCCAAATTGAAGGGACATAGGATTTTTGTATGGATCTGTTTAGTAGAATGAAAATTGGCAGGGCTAAGCTGTTGGCTGATAATTTGAGGAAGGCTGTGGATAAATTATCTGATGCATTACGGCAAGGTTTTAGCTGGGGTAGTAGTTTTTTGATAGTGCTAGTGGGGATGGGGTTGAGTGTGAAAGTGGGAGAATTATGTGTGTTGTCTGAAGAGAGGGTGGTGGATGGAAGGGATGTGCTAGTAGGGGGGTGTGGGAAGCTGGAGGCTAGTTTGGATATACATTCCACAAAAAAGGAGTTGAATGATGTGACTGTTTCTAGGTCAGAAAGGTTAGGGTTGGGACAAGGTTATCTCTGGACATAGTACTCCAGAACTTATTTAGGTTGGAAGAGTGTTCAGACTGAAGCTTTGTGTAATATGCTTTGTGGTCTCTATTTATTAATTTCTTTAAGTTGTTGCAGAGTTGTTTGTATTCTAGTAGTGAACTGAATAGTTTATTGTTTTGGCATTGTTTCCACTTTTTATCTCTTAGGCACATGGTTAGCTTTGCTTCTTTTGATATGCAGGGGAAGATTTTGGATCTGATCCATTTGGTTCTAGGGGGAGCATGATGGTTGAGTAGTTTGAGAAATGTATTGTTAAAGTGGCTGACGGCATGGTCTAAGGGTAGATTTTTTAGGGGGTTCAGTCAATTAGTTTTAGACAGTCAGAGAAAACTTGTGGGTTGAAAATAGAGCAGTTGCGGGTCTGAATAAAGTGGTGTTTTTGGAGTAAAGAGAGGTGCCGGTCAGCGAAGGCAAGAAGGTGGTCATTGATAGAGTTAGGGGGGATACCTGAATTTGAGAATATGTTAGGGTGAGAAACTAAAATCCAATCAAGGATAGAGCGATAAGTTCCATCCTTATTTGGCCTGGTGGGAGAGTTACTTAGTTGGGTGTAGTTATAGAGGTTTATAGTTTGAGGAGGGTTTGAGAGTTGATTGTGGACCAATTAATGTGTATGTCGCCTAGGATAATTGATTCATTTTTGATGTTAGAGGAGAACCAGGAGAGGATATCTTCTAATGTTGAGATGTTGTTGCTGCCAGGAGTGATATATAGGGAGGCTAAGCACATAGATTTGTGATTGTTGACTTTTATGTGGGCTAGAATTAGTTCAGAGATATTGAACCTAGGGATGTAATTGTTGTGTGGGTTAACTGTGTAGGAGGAAGAGTAGACTATGGAAACACTACCTCCTTTCTTGTTGGGTCTGTCAGTGCAGATCATTTGGTAGCCAGGTGGTAGGATTTCATTGTCTTTTATGAATGGCTTTAGCCAGATTTCTATGATGACAACAATGTCAGAGTGATTCTGTAACAGCCAGGCGTGTAAGGTAGGGAGTTTATTTCAGAGGCTTTGAGCATTAATTGTGATGAGGCGAATAGACTTGGGGTTGCTAGGATGTGGTGGAGCTGGATGGCTTGTGGGAGGGGAATATCTGGGGCCAGGATTGGAATGGATGTCACTGGACAGGGACAGGAAGATCTGATGATGTATAAGTTTTATATAATCTAAAGTGGATGGAGCTTTTAAGTATGGGAGATAGTATGTTTGTCGGGGTGTGGGAGATGGGAAAGTTGGGTGTGGGAAGTGTAGGGATGGTTTTGAATTTATATTTATTTTATTTTATTTATTTTATTTTACATTTGTTTACCAGAAAAGTCTGACTGGTCACAGGTCCATTTTCAGTGGAGGCCCAGGGAGAAAAGCTTCAATACAGAACAGTACAAAAGATATAATATAGCAAGATAAGAAGAAAGCATCACATCATACAGGAAATTTATACAATTGAGCATACTTAGCAGAAAATAACAATTTTTAAAATATCTAAAAGTGAGTCAATACATTAAAGAATATACAAATATGAATATCTGAGGCATTACTTTTTTTTATATATATTCTTTTGAAAGCATAGCATTATAGGGGATTTATCATTAGGTAAACTAGCACAAGAGCCACTGTTTTGTTGTTAGTAGGATCCCAGCAACAATGCATTGGTATGGCTTAACCTGGAGGGTGACATGAGCAAAGCCAAGTTTCTTATGTAGTGGGTTTTGAGAAGTTTTTTAAATTGGGAAGTAGAGGTAGTAGAGGTTAAGTGATTTGGGAGTGAATTCCAGGTTCTTGTAATAGAGCAGGCAAAGAGAGATTTTCCAGCCTCATTTTTGTGTTTAATGACATTTATTTGGTTCTGATTACTAGATCTTAAGGTTCTAGAGGTGGTGTAGGAATGGGTTAGATGCTGAAGGGCAGGGGTTTTGTTAAGAAGGTAGTAGAGCTTGTGAGCTATTGTGAGTTGTTTGAGAAGGAGGAGTTGTGGAAACTCAAGCCAGTTCAGTTGTTTGAGGGCTAGACAGTGATGGGTCCTATGAGTGGCATAGGTAGCAAACTTGGCAATCTTGCTGTAGCAAGATTCCATCTTTTTAGTTCGGTGTGTTGAATGTTAGTTAAGACAGGGGAGGCATAAAGAAGGATGGATAACAGATGGGTTCTTGCAATAGTGGCTTTGGTGTGTTTAGTCATAAACTGTCGGTTCCTGTAAAGGAGATCTAGCTTTTTGCTGACCTTCTTGATTGTTTGGGCAATATGTATGTCAAATGTCAGATTATTGTCAATGTCTATGCCTAATAGCTTTGTGTGTGTTGTTGGGGTGATTTGTGTATTATCTTTTGATTGTATGATAACATTATTATTTAGTGGAGGGGATTGACCTTGGCTAAAGAGAACGGTTTTGTTTCTTTTGGGATTAAGTATAAGTTTGATGTTGGTGAACCATGCTTCGGCTAGGTAAAGTTATTCTGGGTGATGTTTTTTAGTTCATTCAGGGTGGGGGCAGCACATATAATAGTGGTGTCATCTGTATATTGCACTACAGAAGCAGAGAGAGAGAGCGAGGATGAGGCCATCTGGTTAGTAAATAGAGAGAGAGGGAGAGGATGAGGCCATCTGGTTAGTAAATAGAGAGAGAGAGGATGAGGCCATCTGGTTAGTAAATAGTGAAAATAGCAAGGGACCGAGGATGGACCCTTGAGGGACACCTATGGCTACTGGTAGTAGGGGGGACAATTGGTCTTGCCATAGAACTGCCTGCTGACAATCTGATAAGTAGTTACTGAATCAAGATATGGTGGTGGCGCTTATGTTGAGGGTAGCTAGAATTTCTAGGAGTATGCTATGGTTAACCATATCAAAGGCTTTGGATAAGTAAAAATATGGAGGTGTGACGGATCCACACAGTTTACCTGATTTTTGATGCCCTAAGCCATTGAACTGCTGTGTGTTTGTAGGTGTGCTTGATGTTAGATTGATATGCTGTTAATTGAATAAATACATGATATGCTGCTTGATGTTATATACATACATGAAACCTAAAAGAATTATGCTTTAAAGGCAAGCCTTGCACACTGATGCTGGTATAACTGAACTTTAGTTAACCCTTGGAGTTGTTTGCCAGTTTAAAAGTTGTTTACCAGACAGAGGGGGATTTCAAAGAGGAACTATACCACAGGTGTGTGGGCAAACGGCTTTCTGAAAGGAGGAAGTAATGTATAAAACTAGACATTACGGGCTTGTTGACAACTCAGGAAATGATTTGTAATGTTTTAAAACAGTTCATTAGCTCATGAATAAACTGGTGATCTAAATATCATCAGCTGAATGATTACCTAATGGCCTAGGTGTAATCAATTGAACCTATTGACCCTATGGCATGCTCAAACCTATAAAAGGCTCAGAGGTTGGTAATAGACTGGAACTCATCATTATCCGGATCTGATTGAAGCAAGAGCCTGAACTGAGCATACAGCATTGCCTGCCAGTGTCGGCCCTGTCTTGACTGAACAGATAGCTGTACTGAATAGGTTTGGAGTCCCCCTATCAGTGGCAAAGATGATTTTCTTTTTGCATATGCTTGTAAGTACATGATTTAACAGTTTTTATAATTGTTAATGTGATAGGTCATAGGTTAGGTTTTGCATATTAATGTGATAGGTTTTTTTTGCATATTGACTAGTCAATTGCTTTTTTTGTTACAAACCTTACTTGTTAAAAGCTAAAAATAAAATTGCTAAAGTTTGAGCCTTGGTCTCTTGTGTCATCTCTAATACTGTATTAACCACAGAATTTAGTAACCTGACCAGAACAGGAGGATACAAATAGTCCATCGTTTCTATGATGATTAACAATGTTGAAAAATGAAAGCATTGCTGTGGTAGTGCTATGGGAAGGTCTAAAGCCATGCTGGGATGTGGATAGTAAGTTGTTTTTTAGGAGGTACTGCATAAGCTGGATATGAACTACTCTCTCTAATATTTTTGATAAAGGTGATAGGATTGGAATAGGGTGGTAGGTGGTAAGCTCAAGTGAGTTATTTCCTTTGTGCAATGGTATAATATGAGATATTTTTCATGAGTGGGGTACTTTACATTCTGATATTGACCTGTTCATGAGAATGGACACTGGATAGGTACTGTCTGTAGGAAATCAGCTGGTAGATTGTCAGCTGCTAATGTGGTTGGTTTAATTTGTTTGAGGAGTTTAGCAATTCTATTAGTGGGGACTGAGTTCAGGGAAAAACTGGGGTGGGAGTTTTTTGTATTGAAATGGGTGGGGGTCACTGTTGATGTGGCATTAATAGTTGTGTTTTGGGTATTGGCTAGGGCTTAGATTGTTTCAGTAAAGTATTTGTTAAATTGGGTGGGGGTGTTGTTGTGGTTATTTGGTAATACAGGGGAAGGAGTGGTAGATTGTCCTGGGTGTATTAAGCTATTTATTGAGGTCCAGAATTTTTTAGAGTTGTGAGCATGTTTTTCCTGCATAGTTTTATAGTAGTTAGTTTTGTCAAGTTTTATTAGCTTTTTGGCTCTGTTGCAAAGTTTGAGTTAATTCTGTTTCATGGTAGTGGTTTTGTGTTTGTGAAACTGTAACCAGGCTTTGTCTCTTTCTGTCATTATGGACCTCATATCTTTTGATAGCCATGGGGCATGGTTAGTTTTGATCCTAGTGGTTCTGGGTGATGCATGCAAGTTTAAGATTTTTAGGAAGGTTGAGTTAAAGTACTGCATGGCTTAGTCTAGAGATAGTTGTTTTAGTGGAGTCCAGTTACAGCATTTTAGTGAATTGATTAGGTCATGGGCTCTAAAGGTCTTTTTGTTACAAACTACTCTGAGGATGGGTTGTTTAGTTTGTTGGGACTGGTTCCTAATTAAGCAGGTTGCTTGATGGTCACTCAGACTGTCAAGAAGACAGCCTGATTGGTGAGCCAGAGTAGGGTCTGATAGTAGAATCCAGTCAAAGATGGACTGGCATTTGGAGGTTTTGTCAATTCTTGTGGGGGTAGATATAATTTGGGAAAACCCATGGAGATTAATGTGGGTAGAGGGATTTTGGCTGCAACAGTCAGACCAGTCAATGTTAAAGTCCCCTAATAGTATGGTTTCTTGTGGAAAGGAAGATTTTACAGTATGGTAATTTTATTGCCTGGTGGGATATATCCCACTGCAATAATTATTTATTTATTGGGATTAAGTTTTAGTCTGGCTAGAATTAGTTCTATGTCTTTGACTTCTTGTGAGTTACATTCAAATTGTTCAATAGTGAGGTGGTTTTGGAATAGTATGGCTACGCCCCCTCCTTTTTTTCCTGATCTATCTTTACATATAATATTGTAGCCAGGGGCAGTAATTTAGTTGTTATGCTATTTGGGTTTAAGCCAAGTCTCTGTGAATACAATGATATCTGGTTTGTATAGAGCTAGTAGGGCATGGAAGTCCTGTGTTTTGTTAAGTATACTCTTTACATTAATATTTGAAAGGAGAAGAGATGCGGTAGGTCTTAGATATAGCGGATTAGGCTTTGTTGAGTTTGTGGTGTTACATTTATTGGGTCCTGGATTTGGGTTAATGTCGACACAACATGTGAGTTGTTGTAGTAGGTGTAGACAGAGTTTGTTTAATTTGTGGAATATTTTGGCTGTTTTTTGTGAGGAGCGGGGGGCTAGTTTTTGTAGGTAAGAGTTTTATATAGGCAAGAGAAAGGTTGGTTGTAGGTGAGGTTACAAGGGGATAAAGGGAAATGGTTAGGTTTTATGGGACTGGTAAAGGATTCTGTTTGCAATGGTGGTGGGGGTAAAATAAAGTTGTGTGTGGTAGGAGAAGAGGATGTTCAGGAGGAGGAGAGAGAAGAGGGTTAATGTGTAAAATAGTGGTTGTAGATGGTGGGTGTTATGAGTAAAGGACATCTTAATTATAGGTGCGTTTGGTGTGTGTAGGAGTGCTAGCAGTAACTGTTGGGGGAGGTGTTGTGTAGGGTGTGGTGAAGTGTTTTGGAGTGGAGGATGATAGGTAGGAGTTGAATGGATAATTGGGAGTGTGATGTGGTTGGAGTTGTGGTGTATAACTATAAATGTAACTGATATAGGGGTGGGTGGGAATGGGGTTAGGGTAGGGGAACAAAGTGCGCCCGAGCAGTAGCGAGGGCAAATGGACTGGGGCTACACTGAGCAGAGAGTGACAAACACAAACAAAACAATCAGGGAGAGAGGTTGGCTGAGTTGGGGAAGGACATCTATAATAATAGTGCCACTACATTTACTTTATGTACTAGTCTGTGGAGGAAAGGACTGCCTGGTCTCAGAGTCTAGAGATAAGCCAGAGAGGTAAGTGGGGTCAATTAGAAGAGGAAAATAGGGAGAAGAGACTCAGGGTTATGCAGTAGTAAGAGTAAAAGTTCCCAGGGGTGAAAGGCAGGTAGAGTGAGTGGAGACACAACATGCAGGCTAAGTAGGGGGACTGTGGTAGAGGGGGAGAAGAATTACAAGGCAAATGGAGCTTACAGAAACAGCTAGGTATTTGGGTAGGTCGGTAGAGAATATTCAACTGAATGGTAGAGCAAAAACAGCTAGGTAATTGGAAAGTTTGGCAGAGAATATTAAACTGAATGGTTGAGAGGGCAACGTGGTGGGTGGTGCGCCGAGATGAGTTGTAGCTGACCAGGGACACCTTTAATAGGAGGCAGAATAAAATGATAAAAAGACAGGGCAAAATATTATGCATATACACATACACTGTTCTTAAAGGGAACTGTTGCTGGGAAGGATTCCACCAATGAACAGGGCTCCAAGAGGGAATGGGTGAACCTCCTGGGTCGGCATGAGTTGTTTCAGTCTTTGTAGTGAGGCAAGGGACACTGTTCTTAAAGAAAGCTATTGGTGGGAAGGATTGCACAGAAGAACAGGGCTCTAAAAGGGAATGGGTGGACCTCCTGGGTTGGCAAGAGTTTTTTTGAGTCTTTGTAGCGAGACAGTAGTGATGGAAGGATAGAGTTCGGGAGATATGGAGCAGAAGGCAGGTGGAATGGTGTGTTGGTAAGTGAAAGTGTAGTGAGGTAGAGGGGTGAGGTAGGGGTTTGGGAGTTGAGTTAAGGAGGCTAGGGTGGAAAGTAGTGTCAAGAGTATTGCTAGGTATAGGTGGAGTATGGGATGGAACATGGTGAAGATGGGTTGGATAATGTAGGATGGGAGTGGGACTGGTGGGAGGTGTTATCAGGTGATTGGGCAGTAGGTGTAATATAATATTAGCTTTTTGATTCCTTTACTGATATACCATTAAGATGAAAAGAGCAGCTATTAGAATGCGTATATGGGCAATGTTTTTTTCAAAAGAAAATGTATTATCCTGAAAAAAAACATAAAGAGATATGATGAAACAGGGGTAACAAATAAATTCATTAGACTGTATCCTGTCCACATTGTTGCCCTCTCTCTCTATGTATAAATATGTGTGCATGTTTATGTGTGCACTTGTGCATGTGTGTGTATATATATCTATATATATATATATATATATATATATATATATATATATATATATATACACAGTTAGATAGATAGATACTGGGTTACCAGATGTCAGTGTATTGTCACAGTTGTAGCACAGTTTATGATTGGTCATCCACCTATTGATTGAAAGCTTCCTTATCTTGACGTTGTCTCTGCCTGGGTAAGGGTTACATAAACATGTTGCATTACATGGTGCACCAAAATAAAGCTAAAGAACTGCTGCTGAATGTGTTTTGGTGAGGCCTATGGTATACATGTGGTATCACCTGCTTCCTCAAGAAAAAGACCCATAACAAGGAAGCCCACTGAAGTGATAACTCTGTTTTGCTTTGGAAGGTATTGACCAAAAGTGGCAAGCACTTATATCTCATATGCTGCAGATGGCAGAGTTCGTATAAGACACAAAAATGCCAAGAAGGAGCAGCAGGAAGAACTACTCCACAATAGATAAATGCACCTATTCAGGTCAAATTCAATACAACCAATACTGGAGTTTATTGAAGAGAATAAAACAAATGATAACCACTTTTGTCCTGACCACTTCAGAACTACATCAGATAATGCATATAATCATACAATCACTTCATATAGTACAGAAAAACTGGGTAAAAAAATCACTAAACAATTAATACCTTATTTAAACTGACACACCTCCTTAAAGGAAAAGACATGTAAAAGACTGTAATATATATGTAACATATAAAGTCTGTATAAGATGGAATAAATAAATGTTAAAAAAAACTCTCATTGTAGTATAAAAACATAGATAAAATGGTGTTTAAAAATACTTAAATAATGAATAAATAATTATTTAAAACAGTGTTATCTTTCTAGGGATTTTAATTTTAAAAGAGAGCTGACAGAAATATTTATTCCGTTGTTACTTGTTGAAGTAGATTCATGCCACACATTTCTGCTTTATGCATGTTTGTTCCTGCCAGCAATAACTGTAGTTAATATTGTTGTGAACCTCCACATTTGTGCTATCAGTTAAAGTTTCAATGTTTCATTAAAATTAACAATACAATTTCAAGTGACTCTTTCCACACTCACTATGCAGACCTGCTAATCAATATATTTGAAATGGTAATTGTGATAAAATTAGAACACAGAAGCAATTCTTGTAAGTAGCACATCTTGAAAGAGGTAAATAAATACAGATGACATATTCTTTAAAGCATTTTTTTTCTGGAATGTGATGGACTATATTATTTATACCGCAGAAATGATCATAAGTATCTCATTATGCAAATGTATGTAATTTTAAAGTGGGTTATAAAGTAATTAAGATATTAATAAGTCAGTCATAGTAACACTTTTCAGAATAAAACAGCCTTGCAATTAACTAAAGAACATTGATGAATATTCATTTCATCCATAATAAATTACCATTATTGTTCTGTTATTCTTAGTATCAGATTGTTTTATTACCTTTGTTCAGCTCCACATGCAAATAAATTGCCTTAACACTAATCTGGAAGATTGTTAGCCCACACATCCTGCATGCTAATCTATCAATTAATGCTTAAGTACTATCTGTAATCAAAGGATTTGCCAATATTGTTTGTTGGTATTTATAATAAAGTTTCAGAATCTTGATTAGTGAAATTACAGCATCTTATATACTTCCTAATTATTGCATACAGAAGTACTGATGCTTGAAAAATATCTCATTCGGATCACACTATAGAAATAAATTCTAAAAGTTTAATCCTTTGGCTAGGACTCTGAAAGCCTTGATCAGAGCTACTCTGACTTATACTGGTGAAATACCATAAATAAAGTAGTTTTATGTCAAGGAGTAAAGATTTTGGAAAACCACAGCCTGAGTTATTAAAAGTAGTATATTTACATATTTAACAATGGTAAAGGGGTATTTATTTTGTCATTACCAGTCTTCGGTATTCTTAGCAGGATGAATAGTATCCGTTATGGTCATTAAAAGACTTCCCTAATTGCTTTGCTAAAGTTTCTAGTAGGATCATTGTGTTCGTTCCAAGAGAGATCCTGAATGTTGGAAACTGGTTGGATCCTTTGTGCTTTGTTATATAAATTGCGTGTCATTTTAAAATCCTCTATGAAGTCAAATGAACCTGTTAACCCAAACATTTTCTTATAACTTACACATACTTAAGAGTATAAAACAAGTGATTTTTAAACATGATTTTTATTTAAAGAATATAGCATACCTTTATACTTGTGTTTCCTAGATTACAATGTAGCATTTATTTTCTTATTTCCTCTGAGTTGTATAACATTTCAAGTTAAGTTAACATTAGTTTCTTCATTGCATCTGAGTGTTTACTAAAGAGGGGACTCGTAGTTTAACTCCATACTCAGGATGCTATTTTATGTTCTGGCACCAAGTCATCCAGATTTCTACTGGAAATGAACTGAAAAACAGAAGATGTACATGCGTCAAACATTACATTATTATTGACAACTATTTTCAAACCGGGTTTGTTTGTATTTTCTAGGCACTATGGGCGAAATAATATTTAAACTTATGATTATTATGGTAAACCTCCCTCTAAAGTATTGAAACATACTATCAAGTTTTACATTACCTGTGTATTTCTATACCAGTTTGTTGAAAGAAATGGAATATCCAACAGATAAATGATAAATATTGCTGGCCATAGGCCCGAATCTTGAAGAATCAAGAACTTACAAAATATTGATTAGTAATGTACTAATTTTATCTAACTTTCTATCTATTTAGCTATTACTTTTCTTTTACTAAGCAATATTACATCAAAAGTTAACAATATCATATGAAATATATGGGTTCCCTACGTTAGACCGACAGCTCGGAAGATCGACACTCAAAACACCGACGCCAGAAGAACGAAACCTCAAAAACACACAAACCACAATCCCGACACTTAACAAAACAAAAAGTTCACAGTTACACACAACACACACACACAACACAAGCACACCAACAACCTAAAAACCTACACTACACCTTATACAAAACTATCTATGCACAAACCTTAACCCAAACCCTAACCCTAAGGTCCGTAACTATCGCACACTCACCTTACCCACTCCCTAACCCTAAGGTCCGTAACTATCGATCACTCACCTTACCCACTCCCTAACCCTAAGTCCCTCACTATCACACACTTACCTTATCCACACCATAACCCTAAGTCCTTCACTATCACATACTTACCAGGTCACGATCACAAGTTACCCCTGTCAGAGTGTTCGCTGTCGGGATTACTACTTGGTTATCTGCTTTGTCCTTCTTCTGTTGTCGGTGTTTTGCTTGTCGATCTTCCGTGCTGTTGGTCTAACTTAGGTAACATATATATATATATATATATATATATATATAGGACCTGTACTGATCCCTGAAGGAACTTTTCACCGGAGCACAAATAGCCGGGCATACTTCCACGAAAGTGCTTTTTACTGAAAAAGCACTTTCGCAGAAGTATGCCTGCAGCTAGAGGGAGTCGTGGGGGAATTACTGTTGCGGAGATCGTACTATGGTGCAGATAAGGGAATATTCCCTTTTCCTCACTGTAGTGTGATTTCAGAGTGAGAATATTAAAGTAGGGTGTTGTGGGGGCACAGCTCCCCACATATGGGGTGCAGGGGGGCTTGCCCCCCCCACATAAAAGTAGATTTATTGTTTGTCTTTTTACGCACTTTAACAAAAGCCCTTTTTCGGTGAAAGCATTTTTGTTAAAGTGTGTTCGGTGATTGTGGATTTGGACTATTGAACTTTCGTTCAATAGTCCTAGATCTATATATATATATATATATATATATATATATATATATATGTGTGTGTATATATATATATATATATATATATATATATATATATATATATATATATACATAGCTGCAACCTTTGCATACTTTTTATCTGGCAGATGAATGCATGTTAATATTATTCTTCCCAGGGTTTTGTACAAAAATTTGATAAATTATCAAATCAAAAACTACAAGAGTAACTCAAAAAAAATGCTAACATAGGTCCTTCAGTGGGACATGTTGAAATCAAGATACCAACAACAGCACAAATCTAGAGAACAATACTTGCACCAGTGCAGGACCCATATTAGCATTTGTTATGAGTTATGCTTAGTGGGAATTCAACATTTTCAACTTTCAGTATTTTGATATTTCAATTATTTTATTCAGTATTATGATATCAATATTCCTTCACGTGTGTGTGTGTGTGTGTGTGTGTGTGTGTGTGTGTGTGTGTGTGTGTGTGTGTGTATGTGTATAACATGAAAAACCCAAATGAAGCTGCATCCATTGTAACTCAAACCTTCCTAATTCTTTAGGATAAATACTTTCCTCTAGTTACATGAATATTAAACAAATAAAAATAATTGGATAACTAAAGATCTCAAACAACTCCTACAACTAAGAGATGAATATTAGACTAATTGGAAATAAAACCCTACCACTGAGTCTCATTCTCAGATCACCACACTGAAATCTCACCAAATTAAGAACCACAGACATATGAATGCTTATTACAAGTCTAAGGAGCATTTCCTCCTGAATGAACTTAAACATTTCAGGTGTGAAATGATACTCTTGCTAACAAGATAAAGTGCACTCTTCAAAATATTAAGGCGCAAGACAAGCAGTCTCACAACCATAGACTTTCTCCATGACTTCAGCAATGTGTCAAATGTTTTAACTCCCCCCCATCCCTCCCCTCCACTGTGTCCCCCTACTATTGTCCTGCAAATTTAAACACATCAGACAAAAAGGTACAGAAACTCTGCTAAACCAAGTTCTCACTGACTCTTCATCTGGTTCACACAACATCTAACCTTGTGTCATTGAGATACAGAAATACTTCCTAACCAGTCTCCTTAATGATGCACTAATAAGTAACACCATGCTCAACATCTGGAAAGAAGCCCTAGTAAGTAACACCATGCTCAACATCTGGAAGGAAGCCCTAGGAACATTTATTCCTAAAGAGAAAACTCCTCCAACTTTTAGCCTATTCTGTACTGCCTGCACTTGGAAAAAATCCTAAAGAAAATAATCCACTCTCAGTCAACAGATGACATCCATCAATATCACTTTCTCACTGAAAAACAACATGGGTTCTGGGGTGATCAGAGTACCATGACAGTTCTTTGAATTCTAACTGATGAAAAACTGAGCAACATGGACAAAATAAATCTTACTGCACAGTCTCCACAGATTTAATAAAAGCATTTAGCCAAATTGATCACTGACTGCTAAAAGACAATTGGAATTACTGGACACGCTACCATGTTTTAAAGACTTTGTTCCAGCACATCCTTTAAAGTAAAATAAGAACCCTCCCTCTCAGTTATAGTGCTACTCCTTAAAAGCGCCCCTGAAGGATTCATCATTGCATTGCTTTTTTCCTTGACATTCATTAATAAACTCATTATGGCTTTCTACACATTCCAGTCATATTATAAGCAAATAACATGATTATCTTTAGATCCGATCAGGATACAAACTCAGTTCCAAAATAACCTGCATTCATTCAATGAATGGCTTTTAAAAAGCATTATCTCTTACTAAACCTCTCTAAAAAATCAGTGATATTCATCAGACATCAAAAGCTTTCCAAAGCTCCCAAGACACATCACATCACATATATAAACAAGTCTCCCAAATAAATAACCACCTCATTTAAATACAAAGAAATCTGACTTGATTCTACTCTTAACTTCCAAGAATCACACTGAAAAAGCATGCAAGAAAATTAACTTCTTGCTTTTCTGGGACAGAAAACTTTTATAGTATATGACTGCCCCAACAAGGACAACCTTTGACAAATGAGTTCTACTTGCCCAGCTAGGGTATGTACTACCCATCATTGTCCCACCATCAGTGAAAAATACAGGCACCCTACAAATAATATCCAGTAATAATTGCATACAGAAATAATACAAATAAAATAGATAATATCTTAATATAAATAATACAAATCTGTTCCACTAAGATATACAGTAAACTCTCAGTTAACTGGCACCCATGGGGATTGGAAGATGCTGAACAACTGTAGTTTCTGGTTGTTTGAGACAAAAATAAAAACAGGCCTGACTAATACTGTACCTTATACTATTTGTTTGGTTTGATTTGTTCTCAGGTTGGAGAGAAAGGGAATTTATTCATATCTTCCTTTTTAAAACTCTAAAACTCTAAAAACATAAGCTATGTTTATGAAAATTACACTGTATTTCTTCAATTTTTTTTTTTTGTTGGTTGCTTGAGAGTGCTGGTTGCTTGAGTTCTGGTTAACTGAGAGTATACTGTACTATTTAATCACAAACACAACTCACAAAAAAGAACCACTGCACCTTCCTCTCTAAGGATAGCTAGCTAAATTTCAAGCAAATATCTGACCTTCTGCTTGCCCCTTTCCTTTACAAAACCCTTAATTCCAGCTTATTTTTTATCTCTAGCACACAAACTCTAACCTCAAACCTTATCATATAACATAAGACACCTGTCATTCTCCAACCACAATCTGGCCATACCTGCAATTAAACTACACTGCATCAATCACACTTTCTCCACAATAGCCCCTAAACTATGGGAATCACTGTTAACCTATACTCATACACAGGATTTAGAACTGGACTTAAAAAGTAGTTACTTATACAGGCATCATGCCAGTGCCACCACTCCTGCCAAATCACTTAAATTACAAGCATCATCCAGTGCTACTAATTATGCCACATCACTTAAATTACAAGTATCTTGCCAGTGCCACCAATCCTGCCACATCACTTAAATTATGAGCATCATGCCAGTGTCACCAATCCTGCCATATCACTTAAATTACAAGCATCATGCCAATGCCACCAGTCCTGTCACATCACTTAAATTACAAGCATAATGCCAGTGCCACCAGTCCTGCCATATCACTTAAATTACAAGCATCATGCCAATGCCACCAGTCCTGTCACATCACTTAAATTACAAGCATAATGCCAGTGCCACCAGTCCTGCCATATCACTTAAATTACAAGCATCCTGCCAGTGCCACCAATCCTGCCATATCTCTTAAATTGCAAGCAGCATGCCAGTGCCACCAGTCTTTCCATATCACTTAAATTATAATCATCATGCCAGTGCCACCAATCTTGCCACATCACTTAAATTATAAACATCCTGCCAGTGCCACTAATCCTACCACATCACTTAAATTACAAGCATCATGTCAGTGCCACCAATCCTGCCACATCACTTAAATTACAAGCATCTTGCCAGTGCCACAAATCCTGCCATATCACTTAGATCTTACACCTTTTCTATCTCTAGTCACACCTTTGCCTCTTCTTATTTGTCTTCACAACTATGCTGCATTATTCATTTCTTAAGCTCCCTTACCCCATCCATTTCTCCTTTATCTACTATTCTACTAGTGTATGTAAGCTTGTTAATTAAACTAGTTTCAAACAACAGACTCGAACAAAATCTAAAGTGACAATCTATGCATTACTATGCACTACTTAATCATTTATCCACCGTGCTTGTAACTTAAATTTTAATTTCTCATGTGTAAAGTTTGTATGACTCTCTAAAGTTTGAAGAGATATGTATGTTTGTATGGAATAGTACATACATTTGTTTTTTCTTCACAATGCGATATGCTGGCCTAGGTTGTGGCTAGAAATAGTCCATTGGGATCAGCACACTAATCTGGAAAACAGATGTAAAATAAAATAAAATAAAATATGTATTTTATGTAGTGCTGAGATAGACTCATACTTACATAGAGTAGATTTTTGTCACAGATAGTATTTGTTGACATCACGGAATTCATCATTTATCTCTTCTTTATTACTAGATAGTTGTTAGTCATATGGATAAGGAGACTATTAAGCAGCCTATACCACTTTTCAAAAAGTACTGTTTCATTATGTGACTTGCACAAATTCGAACAGCAGGTAAACAGAGGTTGAGGGAAGCAGACCCAGGACAGCAGAAAGCAGCTTATTAACAGCTCATAGCAATGAAAATTCATTTTATACACCTTGGAGGCTCTGGCCTGTAAAATGCTTATTGCTGCTTTTAGAAAGAGAAATTGTTTAGTTTCAGTTTTGTAGCAAATCTATCAGAAGCTTTGGTTAAATCTTTAAAATGTCCTGCCTGAAGTATTTCACACGTAATAAGCAAGAAGAAATGTTTGAATATATAAGGATTTAAGCTCTAATGACATGGAAGGTAAGTTCCACAAATTTAGTTACACTTTCACTTCAAAGAAGGGAAACCTGGAGTGTTTTCAGTATGGCTGATGAATAATATTACTTGTGAAGTATACAGTAGAAACAATTCCATTTTTACAATCAGACACTGAAAGACTGCATTTTCTTCATGAACACTGACTTGGAAGATTAATCCAAAACACTGAAGTAAATTTAGACATTTCTGTAAAATGTATTTCCTTAGCTACTCTCTTGGAATATACAACAATGGAATGCATCAAAATCCTCTTATGGTGATGTTTAACTGAGGAAATATATGAAGCAAGTATTGTCGTCTGCACAAGAATATACACTAAAAATAGACAACTTGAATGCAAAACTTAATACTTTACAAGACAACATCTTAAAACAAATAGACGTTAAGAATCATGACAGAAAAAAAAGGTGTTCAGATTCAAGACACTGAACCCCCTCAAAATGACATAGATGGGATGTTGAAGGAAAACAAAGCTTATGCTGACTTCTATTTAAACAAAACACATTCTTTCTTAATAAACTGAAAGATCTGAAAAAATAGGGAAATAAGAACAAACAAGAATATTTGGACCAGAGAAATATGAAGGAAATGACACTGCAGGATTTTTAAATACTTAGGTACCGTTACCTTTAAATCTACTTGAAGGCATTTCAGATGGAATTAAGACAGCCAATAAGGGAAATGGAAAATCTATTTCTGCAAATCCTGCTGCTCCACCCAGATCCATTGCAGTAGAAATTATCTCCTTGTTGGAGAAAGAACTGGTAATTAGAACTCCATGGGCAAAATCTCTTGTAAAATGGAATACCACAGCATTAAGTTTTATAATGATTAGGCTACGAAGACACAAAAAAGGAAAGAGTATTGTTTCCTATTATAGGTTCATAGGTTGGTACTAGGCTATCAGCCCTAGGGCCTATACAAGCCTAGACATAACAATTCCTTGGCTATTTCTTCCCACACTATTTACTTCCCTTGACCCCTGTCTAGCAGGGCAACTGACATGATCCCCGGGGTGAATTTCCTTTCTCCCATCCAATCATCAAGGTTCCTTTTGAAGAGGGCCAGGGAGGCACTATGCTTGACATGTATGGGCAATCTATTCCAGAGTCTGGGGAGTCTCTGGGTCAGAAACCTATCCCTCCAGCATGTTTTGTGTATTGTGATGTCAAGGTTTAGATCCCTGGAGCGTGTGGCTCTGAGTGATTGGGATTTCTTTAAGTGTAGCATGTTCAACAGCTCTGGGTTTGACATGGCCTTGTATGTTAAGCAGAGATCGCCTCTGAGTAGACGATATGCGACAGAGTATAGCTGGAGTTTTTTAAGGCGGTCAGCATAGGGCATCTGCTTTAGGCCTGTGATTCTTTTAGTGAGGTATTTCTGCGGCCTTTCCAGTTGTTGCAGATGTCTTGAGTGGTACATACCAAACTATATTTAAATAGCATATGTTGAGGGGGCTTATAATTTCTCATAAACATGATATAAATTTTTTAGCTTCACCTACTATGTGTTGAATATGCAAATTAATTTACAAATATTCAAGATCTGGCAACATGCTTTGATTATATTTTAAATCTGTCATGCACACAGCATGAGTTGATGACTTCATATAGTACTTTAAATTAAAAAATCCCCATTATTTTTTTTCCTTTCTGATCTTTAGCTTTCCTGGATGGAAACAGTGTATTGAAGTCATTGCGGTCTCTTTATCTTTTGTGTTCTTAAGTACAATACAAGGAGAACTTCTTCCACAATTTAATTCTGTACTTCTTTTAAAACATAGAAAGTTATGAAAATTACTTCTGAGATGAAGTTGTACCTAGAAGCTATAACTAAGGTTTAATGAGGTGTTTCTCAGAGCAGCTTCCCAATGTCTCTGTTTGATATTCTCTCTGTTATGCTAATTGACTGACCTGCATTGGTTATTAAACATGGGAGGATGGCCCTGTCTCTTAAAAAAGATTGAGTTTGTATAATTCCAATAAAATGCATCCAATGCATGCAGAGATTTTTCAGGAGATTCTTCTTAATGAGAGAAAAGGTATTGCTTATAAAAGGGTATTGTTCTTAACAATGGACTTTTACTGAAATGTTGGAAATAACCAAGGCACCTTGCATGAACATAATTATGGCTTTTTTGTGGTCAGATTAACAATAAAGATTACCTTTTGCTATTAATAAATGGATAATCAAGATTTTCCATAGTAGGGATTATAACATCCATATAAGTCAACACACTGAGTCATGTTTTAGGTGAAAAATATATCGGCATTTGACAAGCACACTCTAAAGAAGTCAAATAATGGCCTACATTTCAAAAATATTTATTTTGTCTGTCTTGTGAGAATCAAGGTATGTGTCATATCATAATTACAGTATGACCGCATGTGAACTTTTTGTTATAATGATCTCTGGCTAATACATGAAAGCTGTAAGTATGGCAAGTGTTAAGTAAAACGCCGTAAAGACAGTAGATATTTATTGTGTTGTGAAGCTACAACAGTACATCTACCAACACAAGCAACACCAGCAAGCCTAATGTGCTGTATTGACAGAAGTAAGATGTCCTGACTGACTGTGACCCATAACATCTGGAGTCAACTATATAGCCAGGCACATGAGGACAGAGCTGGGAGATAGTAAATATAGTGCTAATTACCTTTCTTGCCTATCCTGTGGATGGTGAGTGGTCCTGCTGTAAAAACTACTGTGTCATGCATCATTGGACCCTAATGGACCTACATCATTACATGTAGGGTTTGAAGACAAGGAATGGATAGGGCATAACACAAAAGTACCCCTATAGAGTAAAGTATGATGATGAAGTGGCATGCCTCAGTCTCATCTGAGACAATGGAAGGAAGCATTAGGTTTGATTTGTGGGATTAGGAATTACTTCTGGTATCCAATATCCAGTATTTCTTGGAATTAGGCATTTTCCCTTGCCTGGATGTGGTGTGAGCTCAGATGTGGAATATATAATATGCTATACATAATATGCAAGGTGTATGGGGCTATAGGGCAGCTTGCTCCCCTTCAAAAAGTAGTTTATATGTTTTACTGGCATTTAAGAGAAAACACAGTTCAAAGTTTTAAGTTTTGACCTTATGACTGTCACGATTTTGGTCAACTGATCTGATCTATCCTATCTCCAAGCTTTTCAGTCTATTAAGATATGGTTTGATGAAATCCATACTGCACTTCTTATTCTCCTGACATGGACTTGGACCAAAAGCAGGGGATCCGATATTCACACATGGAGTTCACTTCTGCCCTTTCATCGGACACTTTACTTTTGTTGATGATATCCTGAGTGTTAGATCCATGGATGATGCAGTCAATCTACAAAACTTTTAACAGGAAGACTTTAATAATATTTGTCTATGGTCTCCATATTTCATTCTAACAGAAAGTTCACCCTAAACAAATACATTCCCCAGGATTTAATAAAATCCATCCAATAGAATACCAGGAAAAGAAGATAGAAAGCAAATACAACAAACCAGTGTCCACAAGAATTGTTTGATGCTCTCTAGCGCCTCGGCAGAAAATGCGTTCAATGGAGTAAAAGAACTAATACTCAGCCACATCTTATATACATTAAATCATCACGTAAACAATTATACAATTACACAATTAATCAATCAATCATCCATTATAGTAAAACTTTCCAAGCGGTGGTGGTGCTGCGGTAGCATTGTCGCCTCACAGTAAGACGCTGTCCGGTTCGATTCTCAGCTAGAGCGTCTTCTGTGTGGTGACATGCGTGAATAGGCGTACCTTCGTTGAAGTTTGTGCATCAGGCCTGGCAAGCCAGTACGTAAAAATCAGCTGCCAATCATTAGCAGACTGGAGTTCCACTGTGGCGACCCCTAACCAGGAAAAGCTGAAAGACACAAACAATTAATCCCAGGAGGGGTGAAGGTACTATAATTTAAAATACAAAGAGCTTCCTTATACATAAGCTTCTTTTTAACATCAAAAACCCATCACAT